>NW_011888987.1:1402621-1413710 GCF_000151845.1 Pteropus vampyrus | reverse complement strand
AACATATATAATTTATTGTATAATAAATGTACACAGATTTCATTGTAGGGTCTAGTCAATCTTATCTACTATATTGTCTCTCCCCAGATTTCTGAGTTACTTAAAGAATTCTCTGGATCTTGTCATAATATATAACTGTACTTTAAAGGAAGAGACTTTACTTTAGAATTTCAGTTTGAATATTGGGACCTCAGTTGCATAAATGTCAGTAAACAATCTCATTTAGTGAACTCTGATTGTTCTTATTTGGAGATGATAAAAAACTCTGAGAAAACCTAGAAGCTTATCCAAAGCTTCAGCTATTCCATACTGTATGTTGTCTACTGAAATATTCTTGACCAAAGCATGGTCCTTTTCTGTCTGGAAATATCTTTAAGCAATCGCTCTGAAAGAGATGCTGATGGAAGGGAAATCAAGTTTCACCAATTCATCATTTGGAATCAGTTCAAATACATGAATTTGACAATCAGTAAAATTGATATGACAGTCAGAATTCTCTTTATATTTAACTTTAGAAAATGTAAATCATTTTGTATATATAAGGGATGATAATTAAACCATAATATAAACATTATGATGGATTATTCATTGATTTACTGGTATCTCGGCTATCACTATCGCTCACAAGACAGAAAAGGGATCTCTGCCATCATTGAGACCAGAAGCTGTGCCTAGAAAGAGCCTGTGAGGCTTTTCTATGTGGGAAATAAACAAAAAACAAAACAGAACCTATCTAATGAGCAGGTGTTTATGTTCTGCATTAAACTGAGAATTCCTGCATGTCAGAAAGGTGTATTGTTAAAAAAAGGTATACTAACTCAAAATTTTTCTAAAAATTCACTGCTCTCCTGTGAGCTTTCGATTTTCATCACAATCTGGTTTCTTCTGGGGGATATATTTACACTTGGTAACTATATGCCTAATTGCATTTTAAGAAATGCCATATAATGTACAGTTATAATATAATTAGGCATATAGTTACTAAAAGCTATAGCTTTTAGTTTGGGTAATTTTGTATTTTCAAGTCAGAAATTTTTTTCTAACAACAGATTTCTGTAGGCGTATTCAGAAGATTATTGTAAAAACTGATTAATCTAAATAGGACTAGTCCTTTTCCAGGCAGTAATCTGTGACAATGACTCCACGAACCTACCCAACTGAGATACCAATAGAGTAACTCTATTCCTTAGGAAGAAAATATTATAAAAACTTTCCTTTTCAGTATCTGAAGAGGTTCTTTGAATTTACATTTTATAAAGACAGTGAACTGAGAAGAATTTAGTTTTCACTGTAAAATAAATTATATATTGTTACTAATAGTCAATGTGTTTATAAATGATGTATAGAAAACAATAAATATATGTATATGTTTCTGGTACTGGTGAATCTTTCACCAGAAATAGCCAATGCTTCTTCTCTGGTCCTGGTCTGGACCTCCTTTCAGCCTTCTTGTTTTATTTTGTCGTCCGTTATTGTTCTTCTCTATGCTTCATAATGATCTGTTCTTTTCTAGAATCATTGTTGATAAATTAATTACAAAGTACATGAATACATCTATCTTAGTTCTATTTATATTTATGATTTTTTTGCCTGACTTTTTTACATTTGTATTTCAACCATTCTTTTTTTTTTCTATTTCTGTTCATAATTGATGTTCCATGAATCTGTATAAATTAGAATTAGTAAATGTGATTTCTATGGAACTTACTTCTAATGCAAATGCATAGATCTTTGTGTTTTAAAGAGGAATTCCCTTGCCTAAATGTTACTTGGAAAATGCTCTTTCATGAATAAAAATGAACATTTATTGAATGCTTGCTATTCTTCTGTGCTTTTTCCATGTATACTTTCTTTTTATTACTCATTATAGTGCTATGAAGGAAATATTATGTTTCACAGATGGGAAAACTGATGCTCAGAGAGGTTGAGTGACTTGTACAAGATCATAGAACCAGACAATGGATAGAGTTTTGAACCCAGGTGCTCTGACTACAGCGACTCCATTATTAACCTATACTTGCCTTTAAAACATTTATCTTCTACATTTGTTTCCTGCTTTCCATAAGAAGTGCCCTCCAGTGAAATCATCTGCTTCTGGGGCTGAAATTTAGCTTAGCCAACTGATCCAGGGATTTGCTGTTTAATTGTACTTGCCCACAACATTTACACAGATCTGATAAAGATATTGATCACTTAAGGCCCATGAATATCCAGTGCCACTTCATGTGTCACCAAGTGTAGCATTTTTCTTTTCTTTCTGCCTTTTACAGAAGCCTAAGTTGATATTAAAAGGTTGAGGTAACATAAAACCTGCTTTCAGACAATCAGCTTAAATCATTGGTACTTCAGTGTTATCCTATTTATACCAGTTCATTATATTGTACTTAATATGAAATTACAATGACTCATTCATAGTGCAGCTTTCTTAGACTTAATTAGACACTGAAGAATTATTAAACTTTTGACGGCATATTATACATTTGATCTCAGTATTGAATTCTCATTGATGTTAATGCACACAAAATTTAATATCACAGGTTCCTCTCACTGTAAGCCTATGTAATTTTTCTCAATTTTACAGCTTTTTGGATGCCCAATTCTTTCAGATGTTTGGCATATAAACGTTTTCTAACAAGTTAGATGTTACTCTTCATTAAAGATAAGACAATTTAATCAGGTAAAGAACAGCATAAAAACCATTTCAAATATGCGTAAGTCATCTGAGTTCTAAATTTCAAGTCTGCTCCTAACTATATGAAAAGTTTAGATGTGTTGCTTAATTCTATCAGTTTTCTCATATCTAAAAATCAATGTATTAAGCAAGATGGTTTCCATCCATTTTTAGCTTTAAAATATAACTATTTAACAAATTGTTTTTGTAGGTTCCATCATAGAAAGAGCCATATTACTTAATCAGAGGTCTGATTTCACCAAATTCAAGTACTTCATAGCTCTTGTCAAATTATTCACTTTAATAGGCAGATAATACGAATTCTACTTGGGTTAATCTTATAATTTTTTTTTTTTACTTATTAAGGTCTCAGAACTATTTATTTGTTATAAAGACAATTAAATAAGAAAATAAATAAATTGGAATAGGATCACATTTAAAGTAAATTAGGATCTGTATTCAAATACCATTAGCAATAACTAAGCAGTTCTCATACTGTGAAAAAAATATAAGAAACCTGTATAAATGGCATAGGGGCATATAGATATTTAGTTTAGCTTCTAAACAGTATCAGTAGCACCACCAGCAGGGCATTCTTTCCTATGAAACAGATACTTTCGTTTAAACATGTTTTAAAGCTTCTTGAATTTATTGGATCTTGAAAAAATAATTATTAGTAGAAGAAAAATAAATGTTAACTTTCTACAATCTAATGTGTAATCATATACAAATGTAGCATATAAACTGTTTTTATTACAATTTCATCATCTGAATGGAAATGATAGTGTTAGCGCTTTCAAGAGATGGTACTATCTGCATGCACAGTGAGGGAGAGTTCACATAATGGTCTGTAAGGCATATCAAATTTATTCGGTGAGGTAGATAAAGGTCTTTTAAAGGTCTTACAC
The DNA here is from genome assembly GCF_000151845.1 of Pteropus vampyrus. Taxonomy (NCBI): domain Eukaryota; kingdom Metazoa; phylum Chordata; class Mammalia; order Chiroptera; family Pteropodidae; genus Pteropus; species Pteropus vampyrus. The sequence goes on along the minus strand of NW_011888987.1, from coordinate 1,410,131 downwards.
CACTTGTGGAATGAATTTCTTATCGTGTATGAAAAAAATGTGTAAAACATTTTTTCTCTCCTCCAAAATGTGATTTGTTTTCAAAAGAAGAGAATAGTTAAAGAGTTTTACTACTGTATAAATAGAAAAAAAATTAAAGACAAATTACACTTGGCATGATTGTTAACATTAAAAACAATAATCTATTCATTATGCAGAAAAGCATTTAGGACAAATTATATAAATACTCATAGAAGGAAGGAAATATGAACAGTAAAATTTGACCATCAAGAATAAAGCTGCATTTAGATTATTTTAAATGGTGGGGAAAGTGAGCATGTTATTTTTTCCCTCTCTGGAGCACATGTAAGAGATAGTTAAAAGTATATCCAAAAGTATTTTTCTCTTTCTTAGGGCTCATCATCACAAAGTTTTCATTCATAATAATATTATAAATGGAAATGTGTTTTAAAATATATGTTTTAATGAGATTGACAAATCGAACGTCTTCTGCTTGAAATCTTATGAAGATTTCCAAAGATAGTATATGTTACTATTCACAACCATATAAATACTGGTAACACTATTATTATTATCATCACTATTCTTATTTCTATAGTTGAAGATATTCAGGTACATAGAAGTTGAATACTATGGCTGTTTAGTAAACTTTATTAAATTCCTACTCTGTGCCAAGTATTTGATTAGGCCCCAAGTAGGGGTGGGGAAGAACTATCTTTAAGAAAATAAAATACTAAGGAAAAAATAAGCCAAAAAATATATATACATAATAAAATTTGATGATATATAAAATAATTATATGATCCCAATGTTAGTCATATGAAAAATAAATTCAAACATTTTAATTTTTAATATAGCCATTTTTACAATTTTTGATGTGCTAGAATATAACTACCACAAAGCAAAATTCTGTTTTATTTACTGCTGTGTTCACCACTCTCAGCGTTAAACCTGGCATATAATGCATCCCCAGAAATCTTTTGTTGCATGAATTAAGTGCTGAATAAAATTATCACTTTTTCTATTCCCCTCACCTACCCTAAAGAGAGAAATCTACCATAAATGGTATGGCCTTTTGTTCCTGACATGAGTTTAGTCAAGACTTTTTGAAGACATGAGGGAATAAACAAACCACGAGTAGTATTACCAATTTGGAAGTATTACAGGGATTGGCAAAAACTTATGGATGAAAACATTTGTATCTTAACCTTTACACAGGTTAGTCATTTTCTATTATTCCAAAGATATAAAAATATATTGCCTCAACACATAAATTCTATAATTTTCTGGGTTGCAATATTTCATCTTTAGTTTTATAGTTATTTCAGTTATCTAGAATATTGTAACTGACCTTTATTTTCCTCATACATTTTTTTCCTACTGTTTGGTAGCTCTGTGCAGATGAAACATTACAAAGTTAAAATAAGAACTAACAGAAAGGGATAAGAAAGAAAAATCAACAAGAGGAAATATATTTTAGAGAAATACTATGACACTTTCAACTACAGAGATAAATATCATCTGTAATAGACATTTGTATTGTCTTTCAAAAGTCAAGAAATTGAATCAGATAATTCTTTGACTTTCCAAACGTTTATGATTAAAACTTAGATAAGAACCCCTCAGTTGAAGAAGGTAAAGGATGGAAAATTTGAATTACTTATACTTGATAATATAACTTGAAATAAAACGCACCCTTTATTTCTTAACTTTATAGTATAGCTACTAATTTCTTTAGGTTTATTTATAGAACTGCTCCAGTAAGTAAAAGATAAAACTGTCATCTAGAGAAACGAGGTTTTATTTTTTATTACCTGACATTTGGCTCTGCTTTATGATCCTTAGAGGTATTGAATATTGTGTCAATCAAAGTAAACATTTTCAAATTTAAAATATTTACCATATCATCAAACAGTACTACTATGAAGATCCAGTTTGTGTTTTCTTGTGTAAACTTCGTACGTTTCTCTAGAGAATATATGAAGAATTGGAATCAAAGATCAACACTCTCAAATTGTCATCCAAAATAGCTATTCCAATTTATATTTCTACCACATTGTTTCAAAGTTATTTCCTCTACCCTTTGCTAACACTTGATATTATCACAGTTTTTCTTTTTCACCAATCTAACTTTCAAAAGATATCTATTAGTGCTTTAATTTGCATTTTCCTAATTCAAACAGTTATGCTCCCTCTTCTGAAAATACTTTGTTCAAATCTTTTTTCTTCTTAACTATTTTTGTTTTGTTTTCTTGGTATTAGTAGGAGTTCTTTGTATCATTTAAGTGGTAATTGCTTTATTTGTTCCATGTGTTCCAAATATTTTGCCACTACTTATGTAGCATTTTTTTTAAAAATATAGTCCTATGTGTACATATGTTTTTTATGGCTTCTGCGTATACATAAATACCTATCATTCCAAGTTCAAAACATAGCTTTCTATACTATTTTCTTAGAATTTATAGGTTTTTAAAAGTCTTTGTCCATACTATACATGTTTTATAAGAGATTTAAATTTGTATGTATTTCCATGTAGATAACAACTTTCCTAATACCATTTATTATATAATTTATTCCTTTACCCACTAATGATATGCCATCTTTATAAAATATTAAAATTGCCTGTGTACTTAGGTTAATTTTTTAAACATACCATAGAAATATTATCTAATTGATTTTTAATCATGTTATGTAAACGTTTCATTTATTACTTTTAATTAAAAAATTGTTTAATGAAAAATTAATAATAATAAAATAAAATTTTCTCCTGATGCTGTTCCATTGATCTGTGTGTCTGTTTTTCTGCCAATACTATGCCGTTTAGATTATTGTCACTTTATAGTACAACTTGAAGTCAGGCAATGTAATACCTCTGGCCTTGTTCTTTTTTCTCAGGATTTCTTTGACTATTCTGGGTCTTTTGTGATTCCATATAAAACTGATGATTTTTTGTTCCATTTCTTTAAAAAAAATCGTATTTTGATGAGGATTGCATTAAATCTGTATATTGCTTTGAGTAATATGAGAGTCCAGAAATAAACCTATATACATATGGGCAAATAATTTACAACAAAGGAACCAGAAACATACAAGGGAGAAAAAAAGCCTCTTCAAAAAATGATGCTGAGAAAATTTGAAAGCCACATAAGAAAGATTGAAACTAGATTGCTGTCACCATACACCAAAATTAACTCAAAATGAATCAAAGACCTGAATATAAGACCTGAAACAATAAATCATATAGAACAAAACATAGGTTCTAGATTTATAGACCTTGGATTTAGAGAGGATTTGTTAAATTTAACTTCAAAGGCAACGGAAGTAAAAGCAAAAATAAATAAATGGGACTATATCAAACTAAAAAGTTTCCGTGGAGCGAAAGAAACCATCAAGACAAAGAGGCAACTAACTGAATGGGAAAAAAAAAAATATTTGAAAACAACGCCTCTGATAAGGGGCTAATATCTGAATATAGGAAGAATTATACAACTCAATAATAACAACAAAAACAATCTAATTGAAATATGAGCAGATGACCTGAGCAAACACTTCTCTCAAAAAACATACAAATGGCCAACAGTCATATAAAAAGATGCTTAATTTCACTAGGTATTGGAGAAATGCAAATCAAAACTACAATGACATAACCACCTCCAACTTGTTAGAATGGTTTTCAATATAACAAGTTGGCAAAGTTGTGTAGAAAAAGAAACCCACACACACTGCTGGTGGGAATGTAAATTGGTACAGCCACTATGGAAAATGGTTATTTCGGTTCCTCAAAAAATTAAGAATAGAATTACCATATGACCCAGGAATTCTTCTTCTGGGAATCTACTCCCAAAATTTGAGAACATTTATTCGTAAAGATATATGCACCCTGATGTCCACTGCAGCATCATTCATGGTGACAAAGACATGGAAACAAAGTGTCTTTCAATAGATGATTGGATAAAGAAGATATGTGGTACATATGTGCAAAATGGAATATTACTCAGCCATAAGCAAAGACAAAATACTGCCACTTGAGACAACATAGATTGATCTTGAAATTATCATGTTAAGCGAAATAAGTCAGAAAAAGTTGAAAACCATATGATTTCACTCATATGTGAGATATAAAACTGAAAGCAACAAATAAGACAAACAGAGACTCATAGATACAGACAAGAGTTTAGTGGTTATAGAGGAACTAAGGAAGATAAGGGTAAAGGGGGTCAAATATATGGTGACAGAAGGAAATTTAACTTTGGGTGGTGAATGTACAATCCAATATGCACATGATGTATTATTGAATTGTACAGTTGAAACCTATGTAATTTTATTTACCAATATTACGGCAAAAAAATTAATTAAAAAATTTCCTCCCAACACATCCTGCCCATTCTTCTTATGTTCAGTGTCATTAGTGGAAAATTTGATGGCAACTTGATTCTCAAATTTGTTGATATCTTTTCTTCTCTTTCACATCAAAGAAATTTTATAAGCTTTAATTTTTCTCTTACTTGCTGTTATTCTAAACTCACAACACTTGTTTTTGTGAGTTTTTAAAAATTTATTTCTACTGAATACCTTATAGATCTCTTTAATTTCAGAACTTATGTTTCTCTTCAGTTGTAGGACATTCTACTAACTTTCTCTCCATTGTATTTTCTTTTTTCTTTCCCAAATGCTATTGAATTGATTTTGGGAATTTTCAACCCATCCTATGTGAGACTTTTCTTGCATGATGTACATATCTTTATATTTTATGCTGCATTCTGGGAATACGTTTTGTTTTCAACCAAAAAACTAATTTTTTCTCAGTTAAATCCATTCTGTTATTCATTCCAACAACTAATGTTTTATTTTATGCCAATAATTAAATTGTCCATTTTAATGATTTCTGCTGCTTCTTTCATTTCTCTCAGAATGTTAATACAATTCATCTTAAAGACCTCTACAGCTCACATTTATTAACTCTGCTTACTTACATGTGTTATTTTTTAGTTGATCATCATTTATTCTTGATATTGACTTTCCTTGACTTTTATTAACTTTTTTATTGCATATATATTTTTTTTAGTTGAGATGGTTTTTCAGATTCTGTTTGCATAGTCTACTGAGGGTAGAGGCAGGGCATATTGTGGCTTTTATTTTGATGTGATTTAGTTCTGGGGCATGCTCACCAGCCATGACTAGCATTGTGGCTTGCATATGTTCTTCATTTCTTTCAAGTGTTACCATCTATCTGGACCATTGCTCTCATTCTTTGATTCAAGATCCCACTTTCACTGTCGCCACCTGAAAGAAACCCATATATTCAATTTTCGCTGCTTGTCTCAAGATGTGCAAGAGATTTCTGGCCACTCAACCTGTGACAATTAAGCTAATCTCTCTGTTATTTTCCTCTGTGCCTTCTTTCCTTATTCTAGTTATCCATCATCTCTGGGCAATCAGCATGCTTGCTATAACAACCACTTTTGTTATAGTATCATTCTTCATTAATCTCGAACTAAGGTTTCTTTCTTTAATTACATATCATCTGCTTTTAATTTGTCAAGACTCTTCACAATTTCTAGTCTGCCATGGAGTCTCTTTGTTTTTCAAAAATGCTAATGGATTTTGGAAATATATATTTTCTTTCATTTGTGTAGATTCGAAGAAGAAGGTGGGGAAGCCATAGAGTATGCTCTTTTATAGGTTTGTTTTAAAATTTCCTGGAAGAACATAGAATAACTTAAATTCACAATAAGGTATACATATTTGATATCATTGAGGTCAAAAAGAATATGTCTCACTTAATTTGGTATTTGAACTGAAGCAACTTGTCTTACTACTCTGAGCCCATTTTTCTCATATATAACATTGTGGTAGTTGCCTTGTTGTAACAGCTCCTCCCCAATTGAGAACACTTCGGAAGCCCTTTCAAACTATCTATGAACCAATTTTTATTGTCATTTTTTATTTGTCTTTTGTTTCCAAACTCTCTCAGACTGATACTTTGTGTAGTACAAAGTCACACACTTGGATTTCTTGTTAAGGTCAAATTGCTATAAAAGTTCCTAAATGCTGTTTCTCATTTTTCCTTCTTATCTCACTAAGGACCTTAGAGAGTTGATGGGCTTGCTTCAGTTCACAGACCACACTTTGAGTGGGACTGACCATCTTCTTTCAGAGAAAACTTAGGCTACATCCTCTGCTTTGCCTTAACTTCCATCACTGCATACTGCCTGAGCCTCATTCTGCTCTCTGCTATATCAGACTATCTGTAGGTCCTAGAACATGATGTGGGCCCCCATATGATTATGCTTATGTATGTATTGCCTACAATTATTTCTTTTATTTTGCTAAAATAGTAATCTACCATATGTTATTTATTTGTTCTTTTTGCAAAACTGAGCTCAAGCACCATCTCATTTTAAAGACTTCCTGACTTTTTGAGGTAGAGATGCATCCTCATATTCTCTAGTCGCATAGTCATAATATTCTTTACCTATTTCTATTATACCACTTATCATTGTAGTTTTTATATTTTTAATATTTTTATTTTTCAATTACAGTTCATATATGATGTTATATTAATTCCAAGTATACAACACAGTGATCAGACATTTATATAAATTACAAAGTGATCACCCTGATAAATCTAGTACCCATCTAACACTATACATAAATAATACAAACCTACTGACTGTATTCCCCATGTTACACTCTACATCCCCATGACTATTTTGTAACTACCAGTTTGTACCTCTTAATCACCTGCCTGCTTCAGCCATCTTTCACATTCCCATCCAGCAACCATCAAAATACTCTGTATCTATGAGCTTATTTCTATTTTTTTTATCCTGTTCTCTAGATTCCACATATAAATGAAATTATATGACATTTGTTTTTCTTTGTTTGACTTACTCCACTCAGCACAATACTTTTTAGGTCCATCTATGTTGTTTCAGATGGCAAGATCTTATTCTTTTAATGGCTGAGTAATATTATATCGTACATGTGTACAATTTATTCTTTATTCATTCTTCCATTGATGGACACCCAGGTTGCCTCCATATCTTGGCTATTGTAAATAATGTGGCAATGAACGTATAGATTCATATGTCTCTTCAAAGTAGTGTTTAAGTTTTCTTCAGATAAATATGCCAAGGTGGGATTACTGGGCCCTTCTTAGTCTCTTGTTATATTGCCTTTGATTTAAAGTCTGTTTTGTCTGGCATAAGTATTGCTACTCCAGATTTTTTTTCATTTGTTTCCATTTTCATGAAAACATTTTTTTTCTATTTCTTTACTTTTAGTCTGTGTGTGACTTTTAACTGTAATGAGTCTCATGTACACAGCAAATGTAAGGATCTTGTTTTCTTATCTATTCATCTACCCTATTTTTTTGCTTCTTTTTAAAATATTTTTTTTATTTTTCAGTTAGAGTTGAAATACAATATCATATTAGTTTCAGGTCTACAACATAGTGATTAGACATTTATATAACTTATGAAGTGTTCACCCTGATAAACCCTATTAT
>NW_011888987.1:1386416-1402346 GCF_000151845.1 Pteropus vampyrus | reverse complement strand
TTTCTCTTTCTGACTTACTTCACTCAGTACAATATCCTCTAGGTCCATCTATGTCATAGCACATGGCAAGATTTTATTCTTTTTATGGCTGAGTAATAATCCATTTATATATGTACCACCTCTTCTTTACCCATTCATCCATTGATAGACACAGGGTTGCCTCCATCTTAGCTACTGTAAATAATGCTACTATTGTAAATAATAATGAACATATGAACATATACCTTTGAAGTAGTCTTTTGGGTTTCTTCTGGTGGATACCCAGAGGTGGAAATACTGGGTCCTTCTTTGTCTCTTATTATATAGCCTTTGTTTTAAAGTCTATTTTGTCTGGTATAAGTATTGCTATCCAGCTTCTTTTTAAATTTCTATTTTCATGAAGTATATTTTTCATCCATTTACTTTAGTCTGTGTCTTTTGATTTGAAGTGAGTTTCCTGTAGGAAGCATATGTAAAGGACTCGTTTTCTTATACGTTTGGCCACCCTGTGTCTTTTGATTGGAACATTTAATTGATTAACATTTAAAGTGCTTGTTGATAGATATGTAGTTATTAGTATTTTATTATTCACATTTTTTACCTTTTTTCCTTTCTTCTTAAAGAAATCTCCTTAACATTTCTTGTAATACTAGTTTCATGCAAATGAACTCTTTTAGCTTTTTCTTGTCTGGGAAACTCTTTATCTGTCCTTCAATTCTAAATGATAGCTTTTCTAGGTAGAGTAATCTTAGTTGTAGGTCCTTGCTTTTCATGGCTTCAAATTTTTTGTGCCAAAACTTTCAGACCTGCAAAGTTTCTGTTAAAAAATCAGCTGACAGTCTTATGGACATCTCTTGTAAGGTAACTAAATGCTTTTCTCTTGCCATTTGGAAGATTCTTTGTCTTCAACCTTTATCATTTTCATTGTGATGTGTCTTGGTGTGGGTTTTCAGGAGTTCCTTTTGTTTGGAATTCTCTGTGCTTCCTGGGCTTGTATGTCTATTTCCTTCGCCAGGTTAGGGAAGTTTTCCCTTGGTATTTTGTCAAATAAGTTTTTATTTTCTTGTTCTCTCTCATCTCATTCTGGTATCCCTGTGATGCAAATGCTGGTATGCTTGCTGTCCCAGGGGCCCCTTAAACTATCCTTATATTTTTAGATTTTTTGTCTTAGCTGTTCTGTTTGAGTGTTCTCTGCTACTTTATCTTCCAAATTGATTTAATTCTCTGCTTCATTTAATATACTGTTGATTTTCTCCAATTTATTCTTTATTTCGGTAATTGCATTCTTCATTTCTGACTGGTTCTTTTTTTTTTGTTTTCTATTTCCATTTTTATGTTTCCTGTCTTTTTGTTGAAGTTTTCACTGAGATTAGTGAGCATCCTTCTAACTAGTGTTTGAACTGTGCATCTGGTAGATTGTGTGTCTCCATTTCATTTGGTTCTTTTTCTAGAGCTTTGCTCTGTTCTTTCTTTTGGGTCATGTTTCTTTGTCTTCTCATTTTGGCTGCCTTCATGTGTTTGTTTCTATGTATTAGGTAGAGTGGCCTTATGTAGTAGGTGTCCTGTGGGGCCCAGTGATACAGTTTCTCTGGTCACCTGAGCTGGGTGCTCCAGGTGTATCCCTTGTGTGGGTTGTGTGTGTGCTTCTATTGTTGTTGAGCATTAGTTGCTATTTGCACATCAATGGGAGAGACTGACTCTGAGGCTGATTGTGAGAACTGGCCATGACTACAATAGAGGAGCCGTTGTTAAAGGACTGACCCTACAGAGAAGGATTCATTTTAGCAAGGCTTTGGTGCCTGTTGAAACTTCCTTTTGAATATGTCATTTATAGAGGTGGTTGTATGGTGCTCTGGTGTGGTCTGAAGCTGGCCACCAGGTGTGTTGGTTCTGTGGTCTCTTGGGAGGGGCTCTGATGCAGGCCATGTTCAGCTGCTGACTATGCCCTGCCCAGGGCCACTTGGTATGTCTACGAATTGATTCGTTGATGATTGTCATCATTCTGAGTTTGAAGGTGTTCGGAGAAGCTAAGCTGTAGACAGAGGTGGGCTGCTTCCAGCATGCCAAGGCCAGATGCTGCTTAAATCTCTTTGAGAGATTTTTTGGAAAGTCCACAGCATTAGCTAAGATAGTTTCTATGAAAAAGCCACTGAAAAAGGCTTGAGTGGGCCTGCAAGTTGAGTAGGGTATAGTCTCAGGGAATCACCAGAGTTAAGTGAATGGTGTTAGCTAGGTTATAAAGATACAGATATGGTGCCACTCCTGTGTTTGCACCTGGTAGAGCGAGGGCTCAACAAAAGAACAGTGACTTCTGCCAGGACTTCTGTCTGGGAGAAAGGTGCCCCTCCAACACTGCCTTGAAGCTAGACAACTCAATTCTTTCTTGTATGTCCCTGACACCTTTCGAGCTGCACCCCCAGTGCTGGAACTCAGAGTGAATGAGTTCATTAACAAGTAAATTCATGTGTGAGCCCTTTAAAAGGAACACTTGAGACTCCAGCAGTACTCTGTCTCACTTAGCCACAAATTCAGCTGGTTTTCACAACCAGAAGTTGTGGATATTTCTCTCCCTGGCCCTGGAACTTTGTGCTATGGGGCCCATTGTGGGGTGCGATCCCTCACTCCTCAGGGGGAGACCTCCACAGCTGAGATATTCTTCTTGATTCTCTACTGCCACACATAGGTGTGAGATCAGCCTGCTCTGTGTCTCCACCCTTCCAGTCTTGATGTGGCTTATATACATCCTTGATGTTGGGACTTCTGTATAGCTAGACTTCCAGCGATTCTCAATGATAGTTGTTCTGTAGTTTAGTTGTAATTTTTTTCTCCTCTCTTTAATCTCTGCCCCCCCACCACCACCACTCTCACCCCTGACCTATGGATATTGTCATTTCCCTTTAAGAACTGGATCTCTGAAGGTGAAGTGTCTCCTTCCACATGCTCGCGGCATGCACCTGGGGCCTGGCACACCCGGGGTATAGTCTGTGTCTCCACCTGGGGTGTGAACCCAAGGCCTTCTGTATGTAAAGCAGATGTGCTAACCACTACACTATGGAGCCACTCCAGTTTAGATGTGGTCATGAAAGGAGGCAAACACAACGTTAACCTTCTGCCAGCTTTACCAGAACTCTTATCTTTGTAGTTTTCATCTGTATGTTTGCTTGTTTGCTTCTATTAGGGGATCGCTTTCCCTCTACTGCTTGTGATATTGTTTCTTTGTATCTAAAAACATAATGACATAGTTGAAAATGTTTAGTAATTACATATTTAGGAATGAATGCAAATAAGTACTATGATGTATTTTTGCTTCAATACATAACTATACACTGCTTTAATTTTCCTACTATATACTCACTATACTTTTCAGTCAGAAGACTCCTGATTTATCCATCTGAGAAAACTTCAGCTATTACTCTGTCAGTATTTTCTCTTCTCAAGTCTCTGTTCATTCCTTCTGGAACTCCTATTCAACACGCATTGAACTTTGAACTTTCTCATTATTTTTTCTCTGTTTTTAAAAAAATATATATTTATTTAACATTTCTTTATCTTTTGTTCAACAATATGTTTGATTCCTCAGTATACCAAACTCATCTTCCAATTAGCTTAATCTTTTTATAACTCATTTATTAAATTTTTATTTCAATGACTACATGTTTTCATCCCCAGAGCTGCTATATATAATCAAATACTGCTATAATCTATTAATAAAAGTCCAAAAATTTAATCGTATTAAATATGGAATTGGATTATTTCAAGAGAAATATATCATGAATTACTGTCTCCAGCATATACATTAAAACTCCTAGTACAAGGCATATGCTAGTTCCAGTATTTTCATATACCATTCAATTAAATTCCTCTTCATACACCTGAATTTGAAGTGCTTCTCTCTTTTTAGCACTCAAGAATTGTTTTTTTATATTTTTTTTTAAGATTTGTTAAGTAAATATTAAATTATATTTTATAGATTGTTCCTGTGAGTTTACTATGAGGAAGTTTATCATGTTAGTTCACTTTACCAGACTGACTATAAGTTCAATTTTCTTTTTTTATTGTAGACTATGTGTATCCTAGACTGGACATTTACCCTGCCTTTCTCTCACTATAAGGGCCAGAGCCAAGCCAGGTGCTCTGAACCAATACTTTCAGTCTTTGACATCCTGACCTAATAATTCTGCACATAGACAACCACTTGATGCCTATATTTTACTCTCTCCTGAATTTGACTCATTCATACTATGAGATGATTGAAATATAGACTTGTATGAAGTTCTTTCTGATTCTTTCCTAAACTTATTTCAATATAATATTTTAAAAATAATTTTTCATTGGAGTAAATTTACTAACAGTTGGCAAGCATGTGCATTAGAATTCTACTTCTGCAAGCAACTAGTGTCATTCATTAATTTTGTAATTGATGTGCTGGCATGGATGGTTTTTCTGATATAACATATAAGAGCTTCCAAATCAGAAAAAAATTATTTACTTCAAAGTTGATTCTTCATTTGAAATTAATAGAGTTTCATCGTTTTCATTTTTATTGCATGGTACTGAAATAACTTTTGGGGATAACAGCACTATAAAAAGAAAATTACAAAAGATCCTTCCTTACATTTAAAAAAAAGTAACAAAAAAGTACAAGAAATACCCAACATAATTGGTTGAATTATATAAACTAATTCTAAGATACATATAAAAATACAAAGATATAAGAATAAACAAAATAATTTTACAGAAAACTCATAGGACCAAGGGCCCTTTTCTACCAAATAAGAGGTAAGTAAAACAGCATATTATAGGTGAAAGACCAGCAAAATTCCCAATGGCCAGAAATTGTAAAAATAACAGGAAAAAAGTGCATAGATACTAGAATTTGATGTACACAAGTCATCATTATAAATTTATAAATTAATAGTGTGTATCAATTTTTAAATATCATTAGAATACAAATTTCTATTCATATGGAATGATAAAATAAAATTAAATACTGACCTCACTCCAAGCAGAAAGAAAAAGTGGATTAAAATCTTAAATATGAAAATTTTAAAACTTTTAAACACAGGTGACAACATAGAGACTCTATTTATAATGGTGGAATAGGAAAGGATACCTTGATAAGGACAGAAAATGTTTTAAATCATAAAGAAAAAGATTGACGAAGAATCTAATTACATCAAAATAAAAAAAATTGTAAGACAAAAAGAAAACAAAAAAGATAAACAGTTAAAATACAAGAGTTTGAGAGAAGATATTTACAGTCTTAACAAAAAATATTTTTCTGAAATATAATATTTATTAATCCTCAAATCAGTAAGAAACAACATGTAGTAAAGTTGAAAGGCTAATATGAGAGGATGAACAACTGCTCTAATAGTAATCATGAAATGCAAGGTAAAATAATAAAGAGAAATCATCTATATTAATGAAATTGGAAAAGTCTGACATTTCTAATTAATGGTATGGTTTGGGGAAAATTTAAATTTACAGCATGCTAGTCAGAGGGGAAGCTGGTACAACAACTCTGGAGATCAGTTTACTGTTAAGTACCAAAGCTGACTATGAAAATAGCCCAATTCCCAGCATATCTTCATTTAGGAACAAGTTCAGGAAAACACTTGCACTCTTATATTAGAAAGCATATATAAGCATGTTCTCTGAATTATGAGTAATATGTAAGAAAAATTGCAACTGTCTCAGATCTTCGCTGTTCCAAGTGCCTAGTACTGCCTAGTACTGCTCTGTAAACAGTTTGTTACCATCCTGTTGCAAGGGACTTGTTACAGAAAGCAAATCATTACACACCGGTTCAGATAAACTACCTCATTTACATAATTGTCTGGATGAAGGAAATATTATATTAATATATATTATGATGCAAACTATTTGTCTCATCACCAACCAAGTATAAGCAGTTTGCAGACCATGTACTTTGTATAGCACTGACACGTGATCACGAAAATTGAAGAAATGTTGAAATTATATCATATTCATACTCTGCAGTGACTTTCTAAGGGGAAGGGGAATAGTAGAATTGTTCTATCTCAGTGCAAGCAATAAGGAGGAGCATTGTCTGTAAAAAATTTAAAAACAACAATAAAACCAATAAAAATTTGGCAATTCTAAACAATGTCAGTGATAAAATTCTACTCCCTATCTGCATACAGCTACCACTATCATCTGCTTCTTCCCATTCCCATTCCACCTTGGTTCACCACCGATATGAAGTAATACCATATAGAAATTAAAATGAACTAGAATATGTATGTACATTTTTAAAATACCAAAAATATATAATAAACTGTTTCTGAATATTTGTTTTTATAATTATGTTATAAAAGTAAATCTGTGGACAGTTTAACTAAATAGCAACTTCGTGTTAATGTGGAGTGATAGGAACAGGACAGAGAAAAAGCACAAAAGGAACTTCAATGGAATTTATAACATATTATTTTAAAAAATGATTTGAAGCAAATGTGACAAAATATAAGATGCATACTGAAGACCACTTTCAAACTTTTTTATAAAATACATATTTATTCTAAACACAGTGCCTGTCTCAACCTTTTTTCTTCTATGTTCCGCATTTCTATACTTGTCCATTTGCTTTATAAAAATTACTATTGGATATAGAGAAAAAAAGAAAGAACAATAATTCATAGCATTTGAATTCTGCCTTGATTATTACCATTCCTTCCTCACTCTTGTAGGATAACTAGTAACTAATTGGTAATTATCACTTTTACCAAAAGAGGTCCTTTTAACAGATTGTCATACAATTACACTCCTCATCAAAATTTGCAAGCAAAAAATAATTAGTAAAAGCATTTTTAATCTTATTAAGCATTGTAGATGAATATTTTGAAACCATTACACAGTTACATCTAGAGTAAACTTTTAAGATACATAAAAATGCAATGGCATGGCTTTGAATGTCCAAAAGAAAAGTTAATATTTAAAAAGCTACAGTAAGATGTAGTTCTAGAAGGTAAGAAAAACCAATAATATTTTGCAAAGTTTCTTTTTATAATATAGATAAAATTACAAAACCTGTGGTTACCCTGAAGAAATAGTCAAGATATTATCCTTTTTCAAACAGAAATATATATGAACTATCTGATACTTTCTATTATTGTTTTATTTAAATCACATTCAATTAAATGGTAGATAGCAACTAGAGCTTTGTATTTTAATTAAATATTATTAAGTTCCCATATAATGAAATTGGCAGATGCTCTCTGTTTGGAGGAGAGTGATTAGGAATTAAAGAAACTGAGAAAAGCAATGAGGAATCAAACATAATATGAGATATAAAAGCATCATATGACATCTATTATTAATCCATTGTTTTTCTAATACTGCACTTATAAACCTGAGTACTGGCATTAAAGCTAAACTAATAAAAATGAGTAGAGTAATTTCTTTTATAAAGAATGCAGTGTGGGGGTGATTTTTAATGAAAGAACCTTGAAAAAATTCTAAAAATGATATGCCATCTTTACAAATTTATTTCAATTTTCTGGTTTTTAAAAATCTTTAGGGTGCTATTTTTAAAATACTATGTCTGTTCTTTTTGTTCTCTTCCATTAGATAAAAGGGACTTATTCTCAAATTCAGATAAAACAAAATAGAACACTATTATTTTTTAATAATGTAGTTTACATTTAAATTTACTGCAGAAATACTGCCTAAGTTGATTATGTTGAGAAAAGAATGTTACAATTTACCTATTTAGTATTATCAGAATATTGTTACTATTAAACTGTTAAGAAGATGAGTTTTAATTTTTTCTTCCTTCCAGGGCTGAAAAAACTTGTTTGATGGTACA
Source organism: Pteropus vampyrus (assembly GCF_000151845.1). Taxonomy (NCBI): domain Eukaryota; kingdom Metazoa; phylum Chordata; class Mammalia; order Chiroptera; family Pteropodidae; genus Pteropus; species Pteropus vampyrus. Next base: position 1,394,539 of record NW_011888987.1, on the reverse strand, counting down.
TTTCCTAAAAATTGCTGTCACCGTCATAATTTTCTAAATTATCTCAACACATGACCACACGTGAGGTACCATTGTCATAATTCGATTTGTCTATAAAGAGCAATATAAATAGTTCCAACTTCTAGAAAATTATGGAGCTAGTTTAGCTAATTTTTATTATCTTGAGTTATTTCCATTTTAGATTTTAAGTGTCAAAGAACTAAAAGCCATTCTCCTTTCTTCTCAATGGCAGAGAAACATTTCCTTTGGACTGACCTTAAATGTAGAATGGATCCAAGTTCATGGAAATGCTCTGCCTTCCATCTCCACTTAATGCCCACACCACCCAAAGGTAATGAGGATGAGTTTTGGCTCTTTTTACCTACACTTACAGAATATCCTTCAACAGAAGAATATTAGTGAAGAAAGGCTTAAAATGTAAATTCCCAGGACATTCTATAAAAATGAGTTTCAGTCAAAATGCTATTAATAAGCTGGTAGTCATTTTCTGCTGCCTTAAGCTCACAAGCAACCAGGGAAATTAACACAGGTAGAGGGGATCCACTAAAGGACCCTTCAGGGCACTTGGGAACTGTGAGAATAACAAAGGGAAGATCATGAATGAAGCAGAATTATAAAGATAGCGATAATTATAAGAATAATAGCTAACACATGATGTTTAATTTGTGCCAGGTATGATTTTAAGTGCTTTGTATAAATTAATCAATTCTCACAACAATCTTTGAAGTATGAAGTATGATTATCCCCATTATACAGATGAGAAACTGAGGCACAGCACAGATGATTAACTTGTGAAAGGTTATAGTTATTTCAGTGGAGGCCTGTGGCAACAGGAAACCCTGGTTATTAGAAATAACATTTAAATAAGGCAACCCTCTATTTTTCACTTTCTGTTGTGTTTATGAGTAATAATAATGATCACTAATTAATATCCGATGTCAAAGAAAATTAGAGTAATTATAACAGCTAACACTTATTGAGGGCAGACTATATGACAGATGCTATTTTAAGTGTTTTTCATGTATTATCTATTTCAATCCTCATGACAATTTAAAAAATAGTATTATTATCCCATTTTTATATATGAGGAAACAGGAGATGGAGATTAATTACTTTGCTCACAGTTCAGAAAGCAAAAGATCTGAACCTAGGAGGTTCAGCCCCAGAGCTGTAACTCTGTATCACTATACTATAGAGTATATAAACTGGACAATAAACTAAGAATAAAAAAAAATGTTTTTAATTTCATGAAAGCAATAGTAATTATCTCATTTTTGTGAGTTGATTATTGTGTCTCATTAATTGCTATAAATAATAATGACAATTATGTATGTTAGTTGATTAATTTTGCCATAAAATTTGTTTGATTAACAACATAAAACTCAATTCACGAAAATACAATCTTTATAGTTTGCAACTCTTTTATGTCCACTTGTTTACAACGCAATTTCTAGAATCTGGAGATTGCTTCAATAATAATGGTATTTCCAAGTATTTGGAAAGTAACTTAGATCAATCTTATCCATCTTTAATAGCTGTCTACTGGGATCCTTCTAAGGCAGTAATTCCTGAGTAACCCAGGTACATTTTCTCCTTAAATCAATTCTCAATCACCTGTTGCATATTGTTATTCTAATATTTTAAGGCATAGAGCAATTTTGATAGTTACTATGTGTAAATTTTGTTTCTTCAATTTCATTAATTCTTTAAGGGTAAACTCACACTTCACATAGTAGTGTCTATCTCTTTTTTTTTAATAAATTGAGTTCTACATAGTTGGGGATCCATATTATTTCTTTCACCACCAATTAATGATTCATTTGTTATTGGAAAAATGTGATCATAGGAAGGATGTTCTAAGTTAAATTTTTCTATAGTTATTTGATACCCACTGTGGTTCTTAAACTTGACTGCACATAAAATTCTTATTTAATTGGTTTTGGGTGGAGTTCAAATGTAGGCACTTTTTCAAAGCCACCCAGGTAATTTTAATGTTTAATTAAGATGGAGAACTGCAGAATAAGAGTATCTAAAAAGCTCCTGAGTTTGACACTTGACCTGTCCAAATACTGCAAGTGGGATCCACTTATCTCTTCATTGTCCTATCCTCAATATACAATCATTTCAGCTTATCAATGCCTGGCTAAGGTATTAACTCAAATGGTAGCCAATGTACCCTGTTTTTTGAGATCCAAATCAGAATAGCTCAAAATCAAAATCTAGTAGATGTTTAATGACACATCCACATGTCCCCAAATCAATTTAGGGATTTCAGAGGTCAGATGTTTAATTTTTTCCCAGTCACTATTGGCTCAGAATTCCTGCTCTATTACAGTCTTTCCACTTATTGACCTCTTCGCTCACCAATTCACATATGGATCACAGACATTTTTGTCTGATTTACATATATCAGCACCACTAGAGAAGGCATTGGACTTCCAATGCAGATTTCACAGGAAATTAGGAAGGTAAAGAAACATTTACATCATGACAAGGGAAATATTTCAGAATTGAAAAAATTAGTCAACCTCTTTTTAAAATTTCTGTAAATCATTTTTGTCCAATTGACTTGAGCCTTCCCAGCTTCTCTTCGCTCCTCTATTCTTTTGCTTTCTAGTGATTTCAAAACATATTTCTCATACTTTCTTGGGCAGAAAAATTTAGTCACGCCTGATAAATGTAATCCCATCTCTTCCTTTGAATATTCAAAGTAAATTTAATAAACTTATCTAAATTGTAGGCTGTCCTTTCTGACTCTTGCATCTCTCCTCCTCCTACTTATCTGTAAACAAGAAGAGAACAGTATAGAAATATATTTTCCTAATTTCAACTTTGCATGTAACTGTTTATTCCTACCCTGTCTGTTAGAAGGAAAAAACAGTATACTCAACTTTGGAATAAATAAGAGCTTTAAAAAAAAATCTTCTTTAAATTATTATCAGTTATGTTTAATGCAAATATGGTCAAATCACATGCTTCTTTGAAATAAGTAGTAAAATTTGGGAATTTTTATATATTCATGTCAGATTTGCCATTTAACAATTACGATCCCTACTTTAGTCATTTGGAGCTTTCTCATTTGATAATAACTGATCAGCCTTAGCTCATCTACTATCACTAAGTGGTATCTGAAACAAATACGTTTGTTGCTAGAGAAAGTAGGCAAGTTGTACAGTAAGTTGCCACTATTTCATAATTACAGAGTAGAGTGACTGTATAGAGCAACCCTCTATAATACAGTCCCATGAGGACAAATAACCTTTGTACATGAATAATCCATACACACCTATTCGCTTTGGTCTCTCAGCACTAATTCCTTGTTAAAGATATCGTCTTTTCTCCTCTGCATTATTGCAATAGCCTCTTAACAGTCTTTCTGCTTCTATCCCTGGACCCTCTTCTCTATTCATAAAACCTAAAGAATGATCCATTTAAACAGATTAGATCTTGTCACCATGTTGCTAAAAACACCCCAATGTGTTCCCATGTCACTGAAAGTAAAAATCTTAGTCACCTCTCACCTTTCTCACCTCCACCTCCTTTCCATTCTCTCTCCTACTGATACTGCTCCAGCCAAGCAGTTCCTTCTTTCCCTCAAACAAGCACAGTTTTTAGAGATATATGTGTATTAATTCTTCTTATTACAATTGTCTTTTAATGGAGAAAGTTGAATCGAAAAAAAGATAGTCATTTTCTCCAAACCACACAGTTATTGTGTGGTAGAGCAAACCTAAGCAATCTAACTCCTGATTCAAATTACTTTAAAAAATAATTGTCACCATCTCAAAAAAAAGGTCACTTTTGGTCTATTTGTATTTCTTAATTCATTATTACAAAATATGGGCTTTCATTCACAAACTTGTATATTTCTTGGCAATGACATTAATTTTACTGAGGTTTTATTTTTATTGTTTTATCATTATACATATGTGTTTACATACCAGTTGTGTTAAATTATTTTTTTAATTTTTTAAAATTGATTGATTGATTGATTGATTTAATTAAAGAAATCATTTAAATTTTCTTCACCCATCTAACTCCCCTTTCTGCTCCCCCCATCTCTAGTAACCACTACTTCATTATCCATGTCCATGACTCTCTGTTTGTTTGTCCTATTCATTTGTTGCTTTTAGGTTTATATCTCACATATAAGTGATATCATATGATTTTCAACTTTTCCTGTCTGGCTTATTTCACTTAGTATAATTATCTCAAGGTCCATCCACATTGTTGCAAATAGCAGTATTTCATCTCTTCTTATGGCTGAGTAGTGTTCCATTGTATATATGTACCACAGCTTCTTTAGCCAATCATCTATTGTAGGACACTTTGGTTGCTTCCATGTCCTGGCCACTGTGAACAATGCTGCTATGAACATTGGTGGGCAAATATCTTTCTGGATATGGTTTTTCAAGTCTTTGGAGTGAATACCCAGTAGAGGAATTGCCGGATCATATGGTAGATCAATTCTTAGGTTTTTGAGGAACCTCCATACTGTTTTCTATAGTGGCTGTACCAATTTGCAGTCCCACCAGCAATGTATGAGGGTTCCTTTTTCTCCTCATCCTCTCCAGGATTTGTTATTAGTCTTCCTGTTGAGTATAGCTATTCTAACAGGTGTGAGATGGCATCTCATTGTGCTTTTGATTTGCATTTCCCTAATAGCGATGTTGAGCATCTTTTCATATATTTGTGGGCCATTCATATGTCCTCTAGGGAGAAGCGTCTGCTCAGGTCCTCTGCCCATTTTTTGATTGGATCATTTGGTTTTTTTTTGTGGTTATTATTGAGTTATATGAGTTGTTTGTATATTTTGGATATTAGGCCCTAATTGGAGGCGTTACTTGCAAATATATTTTCCCATTCAGATGGTTCTCTCTTTACCTCGTTGACGATTTCTTTTGCTGAGCAAAAGCTTTTTAGTTTGATGCAGTCTCATTCATTTATTTTGCTTTTACTTCCTTTGCTTTAGAGGTCAAATTCGTAAAATCTCCTTTAAGTCCAAGGTCCTCGAGTTTTGTTCCTATATTTTCTTCTATGTATTTTATTGTTTCAAGTCTTACAATCAGGTCCGTAATCCATTTTGAGTTAATTTTGGTGTGTGGTAATAGACAACAGCCTAGTTTCATTTTTTAGTTGGCTTTTCAGTTTTCCCAGCACCATTAATTGAAGAGTCTTTCCTTTCTCCACTGTATGTTTTTGACTTTTTGTCAAAAATTATTTGCCCATATAAATATGGTTTTACTTCTAGACTCTCAGTTCTGTTCCACTGGTCCGTGTGTCTGTGTTTCTACCAATACCAAGTCTCCAGCCTCATTCTTTTGTCTCAGGATGGCTTTGGCAATTCGGGGTCTTTTGTGCTTCCATACAAATCTGATGATTTTCGTTCTATTTCTTTAAAAAATGCCAATGGTATTTTGATGTGGATTGCACTAAATCTGTATAATGCTTTAGATAATAAGGTCATTTTAACTATGTTGATTTTCCCAATCCAAGAACATTTAATATCTTTTCATTTCTTTGCATCTTCTTCAATTCCTTTTAGTAGGGTCTTGTAGTTTTCATCATATAGGTACTTCATATGTTTTGTTAAATTTATTCCTGGGTATTTTTTGTTGTTGTTGTTACAATTGCAAAATGAATTTTTTTCCTCACTTATTTTTCTGACACTTTTTTATTAGAGTATAGGAATGCTATGGATTTTTATACGTTGATATTGTATCCAGAAACTTTACTGTATTTGTTTATTGTTTCTAATAGTGTTCTTGTGGATTCTTTAAAATTTTCTATAAAATTTTCTTTAAAATTTTCTTCATCCACAAATAGAGACAATTTGACATCTTCATTTCCTATTTGGGTGACTTTTTTTATCTTTCTCTTGCCTGATTGCACTCGCTAGGACCTCCAATGTTATATCGAATAACAGTGGCAATAGTGGACAGCCTTGCCTTGTTCCTGATCTTAGAGGGAAGGTTTTTAGTTTTTCACCATTAAGTATAATGTTGGCTGAGGGCTTGTCATACATGGCCTTTATTATATTAAGGTATTTTTTTTTCCATACCAATTTTGTTAAGTGTTTTGATCATAAATGGCTGCTGTATCTTGTCGAAGGCTTTTTCTGCATCTCTTGATATGATTCTTATTTTTAAATTTGTTTATATGGTGTATCACATGTATTAATTTGTGTATGTTGAACCATCCCTGTGCCTCTAAGATGAAGCCCACTTGATCACGATGTATAATCTTTTTAATACATTGCTGTATTTGATTTGCTGGTATCTTATTTAGGACTTTTGCCTCTGCGTTCATGAGAGATATCAGTCTGTAGTTTTCTTTTTTTGTGTTATCTTTACCAGGTTTTGGTATCAAAGTAATATTGGCCTCATAAAATGAGCTGAGAAGTGGTGCCTTCTCTTCAATTTTTTGGAAGAGTTTGAGGAGAATAGGTATTAACTCTTCTTTGAATGTTTGGTAGAATTCATTGGTGAAGCCATCTGGTCCTGGACTTTTACTTTTTGGTAGGTTTTCGATGATTGTTTCAATTTCCATACTGCTAATCAGTATTTAGATTTTCCAGTTCTTTCTGATTCGGTCTAGGAAGGTTGTAGTTTTCTAAGTAATGGTCCATTTCTTCTAGGTTATTAAATTTGGTGCTATATGCTTTTTTATAGTATTCTTGTATGATCCTTTGTATTTCTGCAATATCAGTCGTAATTTCCCCTCTTTCATCCCTAATTTTGTTTATTTTTGTCCTTTCTCTTTTTTCTTTAGTGAGTCTAGCCAGGGGTTTGTCAATTTTATTAACCTTCTCAAAGAACCAACTTTTTGTTGCATTTATTTATTTTATTTATTTTGTTTTGTTTTGTTTTGTTTTCAATTTCATTTATTTCAGCTCTAATTTTGATTATTTCTTTCCTCCTGCTGACTCTAGAATTCATTTGTTCTTTCTTTTCTAGTTTTTTAAGGTGAAGCATTAGGTTATTTATTTGGACTCATTCTTGTTTTTGGCAGTAAGCCTGAAATGATATGAACTTTCCTCTTATGACTGCTTTTGCCATGTCCCAAAAGTTTTGATATTTTGTACTATTATTATCATTCGTTTCTATGTATTTCTTGATCTTTCTATTTATATCTTCTCTGACCCAGTTATTCTTTAGTAGCGTGTTGTTTAATCTCTATATATTTGTAGTTCTTCTTGATTTCTTTTTGCAGTTGATCTCTAGTTTCAAAGCATTATGATCAGAGAATATGGTTGGTATGATTTCAACCTTCTTATATTTGTTAAGGCTATTTCTATGTCCCAGTATGTGGTCAATCCTTAAGAATGTTCCATGTGCACTAGGGAAGAATGTATAAGCAGCTGTTTTGGGATGGAAGGCTCTGTAAATGTCAATTATGTATAGTTGGACTAATGTGTCATTTAAGAATGTTATTTCCTTATTGATTTTCTGTTAGGATTATCTGTCCATATCCGACAGTGGGGTATTTAAGTCCCCTACTATGATAATGTTTTGGTCTGATTCTCTCTTTAGTTCTGTTAGTAATTGCTTTATATATCATGGGATCCCTGATTATGAACATAGATATTAATAAGTGTTATGTCTTCTCATTATGTGATTTCCTTTATCATTATGAAGTGTCCCTTAGTATCATTTTTTACCTTTTTTATTTTGAAATCTATTTCATCTCATGTTAGTATCAGTACTCCTGTTTTTCTCTGAATGGCATTTGCTTGAAATATCATTTTCCACCTTTTCACTTTGAGTCTATATTTGTCTTTGGAGCTGAGATGTATCTCCTGGAGGCAGAGTATGATTGAGTTTTGTTTTTTGATCCATTCTGCAACCCTGTACCTTTTTTTGTTTGTTTAACTCTGTGCCTTTTTATTGGTGAGTTCAGTTCATTTACATTTAGGTTGATTATTGAAATATGAGGTCTTCTTATAGCCATTTTATCTCTTGCTTTCTGGTAGCTCGATGTTTCCATTGCTTCCTTGTCCTTGTGTTTTCTTTATTTTGGTTGGCTTGTGGGTTTTCCCTTTGGTCTTTCTTGTTTTTTGTTATATGCTTCCGTTCTGAATATTTGGCATATGGTTACCATTACAAATATATAAAAGATAGTTT
>NW_011888987.1:1377350-1385961 GCF_000151845.1 Pteropus vampyrus | reverse complement strand
GTAGTGTAGGCCTCATAGTGGAGAATTTCCTCATTTTTTTATGTCTAAAAAAGTCTTTATTTCTCCTTCATATCTAAAGGAGAGCTTAGCTGGATACATTATTCTTGGCTGGTAGTTCCTTTCATTTAATAGTTTGAATATTTGATTCCACTCCTTTCTGGCTTGTAAGGTTTGTGCTGAGAAGTCTGATGATAATCTAATGGGTTTTTCTTTATAGGTTACCATCTCCTTTTTCCTAGTTGCCCTGAGAATTCTGTCTTTGTCATTGATTTTTGATAATTTTAATACAATGTGTCTTGGTGAAGGTCTTTTTGGGTTGAGATAATTAGGTGTTCTATTGATTTCTTGAATTCTAAGCTCCAGCTCATTCCTTAGATTTGGGAAATTCTTGTCAACTATTTGCCTGAAAATACTTTCTAATCCTTACTCCTTTTCCTCCCCTTCAATAATGCCCATTATTCTTATGTTTCCTTTCCTGATGGTATCAGCTAATTCTTGTATTTATCTTTCATTATTTTTTATTCTTCAATTTCTCTCTTCTTCCTTCTGATTTATTTCTAGATTTCTGTCTTTGATATTTCTGATCCTTTTCTCCATTTGGTTGACACTATTTCCTAAGCTTGTTATTTCATTTTTCATCTCTTACAGTTTGTTCTTTATCTCCAGAAGCTCTATTAAGTTCTTTTTGAGGGTTTCAATCTCCTTGCTAAAGAACTCATTTTGCTCATCTAGTTGTTTTTTTTTTAATTCCTGAAATTATCGAAGTGATTTGTTTCAGATCTCATTGAGTTTTTCAGAAGTACCATCCTGAATTCTCTGTCATTTAAGTCTCACATTTCTATGTCTGTAAGCTTATTTTCTAGAAATTTTTCTCTTTGTTTCTGAGATACCTTGTTACCTTTTTCATAGTGTTTAATGGACTATTCTCCACCTGGGCATTAATGGAAGTGTATTCTGATTTTTTTTTTCCAGAAAAAAAGATTTATTATACAATGGTCCCTAGCCTGTTGCAAAGATGTTTTTCTTTTGGTTTCCAGTAGATGGCGTCTTTGATCTCTGCTTTTTATAAACTCTTAATAGTGTCTTTTTTTTTTTTCTTATATATCACGCTTGCTACTCTCAGTCTCAGTTCTTGTCAGCATCAGTGACAGTTTCGGTAGTGTTTGCTCAGATCACCCTGGGGCTCCATGCTGTTTGGTCTCAGAGGGTATGGGGGGAGGGGCCCTCTGCATTAGGGGTTGGGAGATGTGGTTCAGCCTCGATTTTGCAACTGCAGCTGGTAAAAATCAACTGTTATATTTCTGCTGTCCCCCTTCTCTGCCCTCTGCCCTCTGTCCTGATGACTGGGCCCTGCCATGGGCCGCGAGGAGCTCACAGCTTTCCCAGGCAAGGCTGTTCAGGGAACTCGCTGCTACTTCTCCCCTCACCTTCTTTCTAGGGGGAGCTCAAGTGGCTGTGGGAGGCAGTTTCTTTAAGCAGCTGTGGGAGGCAGCTTCTTTGTCTCTCCTAGTCCACTGCCCGACACCAGAGATTCTGACCTGCGGTAGCTCTTGTGCCCAGATTCCAAGCTCAGACGTGCTAATGTGCAATTTGGGTGTTTTTTGTTGAGTTTTAAATGTTCAGCTTATTGTTGTTTCAAGGGGAGAGATCACGAGACATCTCTCACTCTGCCATATTTCTGGCATCACTAGTGCTAGTCCTTTTTGAGGTTTTAAATAACTTTTTTTTCTTAACCTTCAGACTCAAGGATGATCTCATACACAGTTTTATCTCTTATTACCACAAGGTTGTCTCCCAAATCAGTCTCTGGCTTAAGCTCCACCTTTCTATACCTCCATCTCTACCCTGCAGATTAATCACCTCAGACTTGCATTACTTACTGCCCTCAGTCATTACACACTATTTAAAGTATTTCTTTAAGCACCTGTGTCCCTGATAGGCCATGAGTACTGAGAGATCAGGGAGTTAGTCTCATTCACCAAGGAAGTTTGTTGAAAAAATGAATAATTACTTGGAAAAAAAACCAAAACAATAAATGATTCTCTTTCTTGAGCTTCGAATCTTGGTTGCTAGTTTCTTGCTATCATTTTTTCTTTCTTGGTATAGTTTTTTTTTTTAATAATTTACTTTTTAGAACAAATGGTTACTGGACTTATCATGATGATCACTTCTTTAGGTATATAAATGTTGAATAACTATGATGTATACCTGAAACTAATATATTATATATGTAAGCTATTCTGATAAAAATCTTTTTAAAAGAATAAAAGTTCTTTAAATACAGTATGAATAAAAAATATCTCCCATGAATGTACATCTGTTACAATTTGTAAGCCTACATTCACATATAATAATCACCCAAAGTCCATAGTTTACATTAAGATTCACTTTTGGTATTATGCATTTTGTGGGTTTGGACAAATGTATAATGACAAATGTTAGTGATAAATATAAATTTATCATTATGGTATCATACAGAGAATTTTCAGTTTCCTAAAAATCTTCAATGTTCCACCTAATCATCCTCCCCACCTCAAACTCTGACAACTACTGTCTCCAAGTATTGTCTTTTACATAATGTCATATAGTTGGAATCATATAGTATGTAACCTTTTCAGATTGACTTCTTTCACTTAGTAATATGCATTTAAATTTCTTTCATGTCTTGCCATAGCTTGATAGTTCACTTCTTCTCAGCACTGAATTATTTCATTGTCTGAAAGTACTAGAATTTGTTTATTGATTCACCTACTGAAAAAACATCTTGGTTACTTCCAAATTTGGGCAATTATGAATAAAGCTTTTATAAACATACATGAGCAGGTCCTTATGCAAACATAAATTTTCATATCCTTTGGGTAAATACCAAGGAGCATGACAGCTGGATCTTATAGTTAGGGTATCTTTAGTTTTGTAAGAAACTGCCAATCCGTCTTCCACAGTGGGGGTAACTTTTGCATTCCCTTTTGCATTCCCAACAGCAATGAATTAGAGTTCTTGTTGCTCTTCATCCCCGCCAGGATTTGGTATGGTCATTGTTCCAGATATTGGACATTTTAATAGATGTATAGTGGTATCTCTTTGTTTTAATTTGCATTTTCTTGATGACATCATGTGAAGAATCTTTTTATATGCATATTTCTCAGCTGTTTAAGGTCTTTGGTGAGTTGTCTGTTAAAGTCTTTGGTCCATTTTTTTTAATCGTTTTTTTTTTTATTTTAAGGGTTTTTTTTTTTTTTGTATATTTTAGATAACAGCCCTTTATCAGATATGTTTTTTACATTATTTTCCCCCAATCTGTGGCTTGTCTTCTTGTTCTCTTGACATTGTCTTTCACAGAGAAGTTTTTAATTTTAATGAAGTATAGTTTATCAATCATTTATCTCATAGATTATGCTTCTGGCATTTCATCTAAAAAATCATCATCATATTCAAGGCAATCTAGGTTTCCTCTTATGTTATCTTGCAGGAAATTTATAATTTTGCATTTGACATTTAGATCTGTAATTCATTTTGAGTTAATTTTTGTGAATGATATAGGTCTAGGTTTATTCTTTTGCACGTAAATGTCCAGATATTCCAGCACCATTTGTGGAAAAGACTATCTTTGCTTCTTTGTATTATCTTTTGCTCCTTTGTCAAAAATCAATTGACTATATTTATGGAGGTCTATAGCTGAGCTCCTTGTTCTCTTCTATTGATTTATTTTTCTTTCTTTGTTAACCAATACTACATGACCATAATTATTGTAGTTTTATGGTTAAGCCTTGAAGTTGATTAGTATCAGTCTTCCAACTTTGTTTTTTTTCAATACTGTGTTGGCTAGTTTGGTTCTTTTGCCTCTTTATATAAACTTTAGTTTTTCAATATCCACAAAATAACTTTCTAGGATTTTGATTGAGATTCCATAGGTCAAGTTAGAAAGAATAGACATATGGACAATATTGAGTCTTCTTATCATGAACATGGAATATCTCTGCATTTATATATTTTAGATTTTGTTCATCAGGATTTTGTAATTTTCCTATTGATCTTGTATGTATTTTTTTAGAGTTATACCTAAGTATTTCATTTTGAGAGGAGACAATATAAATGTTAGTGTGTTTTTAAGTGCAAATTTCACTTGTTTATTGCTAGTACATAGGAAATCAATTGACTTTTGCATATTAACCTTGTATCCTGTAAACTTGCTATAGTCACTTATTAATCCTAGGAAAATTTTTATCAATTTTTTTCAGATTGTCTACACTTATGATCATATAATCTGCAAACAAAGACAGTTTTATTTTTTCTTCCCAATCTGTATGTCTTTATTCCTTTTCTCCTTTTCTTGTCTTATTGCTTTAGCTAGACATGCCAGTAGTCTTTAGTTAGTGAAAATAATAGAATCAGTGGATATTTGGACAAATCAGGTGTCCTCTCACAGAATTAATTCTTTTGTCTCTAAATTATGTGATCATATAAACTATATTAGGTTTTACTGAAGGACTGAATGAAATAACATATATAAAGCATTTGGGTGCACAATGATTAGAATCAGTTATTGTTTTCAAAAATATTTTTAAAGTTTTTTGATTATAAATTAATATCAACTTTTTTTTATTTGGAAAAATGGAGGAAAGTTTACAAAAAGAATTTAAAAAATCAGTTAGTACTGCCACCAGAACTATCAGTCTTAACATTGTGAAATATATTCTTTCATAGATTTTGTATGCATTTTAAATACATATATATATAGATATGTATAAACAAATCATAATTACACTTGAGAAATAGTGAACAGGAGAAAGGTATAGATATGACCTAACCAAAGTAGAGATATTTAAACAAAGATTCTGGCAGACATTTTGTAGAGGTAGGTCGTCACAAAGACACCATAATAAAAGTACAATGTCTTCTAGGGAATCCATAAACAATTGAAGTTCTTTTCTTTGGTCTGTAAAAAAACAGGCTAGAATCACCTTTTAACTGACTACCAATCATTTACTCCAAATATGTAGAAAAAGAAAATACTTCTCATATTGGCTATAGTTCATTTTTCCTCCCTCTCTCCTCTTTCTCTTATATTAAGCATGTTTTACTTTTGTTGAATAAAATCGATCAATGAATTTATCTGCCTTGCATATGAGTAAACAACATACTGGTAACGAGTTAGAGATCTTCGACATACTCTTTTTCTTTTTGTTATTCAATTTGACCTAGAATAATAATGATAAATAATAGCCCTTGATGTTTTTGTTCTATTTCTTCTTCTGTATATATTTATATAATTAGTTGGCATTCTTTTTGTTACTTAAACATTCTTAGCTGTTATAAGTAGCGACTAAAAGTGAGTGGAAGTTTATTAAATATAAAACAACTATTTTGCTTCTTTTTATGATTTTCACCTTGAATTTTATTTTGTCTGACATTATGATCTCTCCCTTTATTTTATATCTCTGTTTCTGATCTACTTTAGCCATTCTTTCTGTTACTCTTATTTTTTAATTTGAATTTTAAATTATTTTTTAAAATATGATTCATTATGATTTTATATTCTTTAACTCTAAATATTCAATACTCTTGTTTCAGAGTATAAATTGAAGATAGTCGAGTGTAGTTTTATTTTCTCTTTTGTTTCAAGAAGTGTTTTCTTTGCTTTTAAGTTTTGCTACAATTAGTAAAATAATTATCCTGGTTTTTTATTCAAATGACTTTAGACTTCTCCTTATGTAACATGTAAGATTTAATAAGCTTTTATTTCTCCATCCTCAGATCAACAAATCTTTACTAATGTATCAGAGGTTATAGATCACAATTATTATTGTTATTTATTTTTATTTGATTATATAACTTCTATTTCAAGTGTTATTTTATCATGAATTTTGTGTTGTCTCCAAATAGAAACATTTATTTAGACATCTATATATTTATTTTTATTAATGTTCACCAAAGTCCTTATATCACCAATTTTCTCATTTTTTAAATTTCTTAATTCTTCAATTTCATTTATCTTTGTGTATCTAATACTAATTAAGCTTGGACATAATATTTTCTCATTCCTTTAATATTGGACAATATATATTTTGTTTCCTTTGCTCATGAATGGCATTTGGCTGGATAATGTTGCATTCAGTCATCTAAAACTTTAAAAATACTCATTCTAACACTGTACACTATAAGTTTTGAAATAATGAATTATCTGAAGGAAAAAAACCTTAACTTTACAATATATTTTCACCAAATAAATTCTAAGAATCGTTACCCTATATCAAACCTACATAGCCTGAGTATTCCATATCTCATAATAGTATATTTTATATGTTTATAAGAATTATCATGATCTCACTTAAACAATGAAGAATAGACTAAATTTTTCTCATAATCTGGAGCAATGGCTCTTGAAAGTCATGTATTTGTAAAAAATATAAATTACACATATTTATATTTATATTTTATATTTAGAATCTATATAAACATAAGTGAACAGACATCAACTCTTCTAAGATTAATTTTGAGGTTAGAAAATAATTTATTGTTGCATGGAGTTTCATTGTTTTAAAATCACTTTTGCCTTTATTGTCCCATTTAATCCTCATGGCAATCATGCTAAATTGTCAAAGTTATCATGTTCCTTTTACAGAGGTGGGGACTGACTGCATGTCAACACAAGTAAGGGATTTGCCCATGTCTGCAAATGTTTTAAGTGTCAAAGTTAAGGCTAAAATACAGGTTTTCTGTCTCATTTGGAAGAATTCTAGTTAAAGTATACTTTCTAAAATCAAAACCGTTCTAAAAAAACTAATACTCTTCTAGTAGGAAAAAATAATCCTACTAATTCCAATTAACTTATAAATCTTTGAAAACAAGGCAGTTTAAGTTTATTGAAAAGAGAAGATATTTTTTCTCTAAATAGATAAAAATAATATATTTAGGTAGATCCCCCCACACACACTAAAAAATCTTAATATGTGGCCAATAAAAAGCAAGACTAAAAAGGTGTAGGGGAAGGAGGGTAGGAAAACAAGGACAGTGAGCATTGTAATCTGGCCGGATAGATAACATTTCTTATTTTCATTGTCTTAATTATGTTTCACATTATAAAAGTTAATGTTACAAAAAAATCATTTTAAAAATCATAAAAAGCATTCACTCTAGTACATCATCTAGTTAAATCTTTAAAATAAAATAAAAACACAATGTTTTAATAATGCCAAGGTACATTTTAGAAAGTTTTATTGTAAAATTTAAATTTTTCCTGAATGCTTTTTCTTTTTAATTACACAGTGAGAAGTAGATGGTGATATTACAATTAAAAGGCTATTCTCTGTTAAACATATAATTCATAGTATTTTAACCATAATTACTGTCTTAAATAAATTTTCAAATGCTTCAAATCCAAATATTCTATAACCAGTAACTCTTAACAACTTCTAATATACAGTCTTAAATATTTCTGATGATCTCTGTTTATTTTGTTGACCATTATTTTTTTCTATTTTTATTTGTGCTCAATAAATTTCCTACCAGTTATGGGGAGGGGGCAAAATATACAATTTAAATGATGTTAAGAGAGATGCAATTATTTTGCTGAGCTTCCTTTAAACATTCTTTCCTATCAAACTTATAAAAATTTTAAAAATTGAAATGGCTAGCTGATATTGTTTATGATTGATATTATGGGCAAAAAAATAATAATAAAGTACCACTATCAGAAATCTTCCATAGCTCTATGAAGGTTATTAGTAAGAATATTAAAGAAAAACTTTTTCTTAAGTCTTTCTGTAAGTAAAGGAGTCTCTCATCCTGCAGCCTTCCCTTTTTCTCTGTGTTCAAACATAGCTACCAATTGCTCCTTTCAAGAAAGTGACTTGAAGGAGTCAGATGTGCAATGGGAACCATCCATGGCTGAGTAGAACACTTTTGGTGAACTATGACATATTGAGATTCTTACTCCTTAGGTTTAGGCTGTTATTATTTATCAAATGAGTACTGGGTGTTTGGAATGAACATAAGCAGTTACACAGGCAGGCAACAGGACCCTACAACCTCACCCACTACAACCTCATGCACATCCCTCTAAGAACTCTCTTAAGAAACTCCATTTTGTAATGTTTGCAAAAAGAGGTTTTAGATCAAAAAAGTTCTACTCATAAGTGTTTGATTGAATTACAGACTAAGTATAAAAAAAAAATTTTAACCCCCTAAAATAAAAATAGCTACTATTTAGTAAGCTTTAACTGTGTGTTGGGAGTCTTAAACATATTATCTCACTTAATCTCTTCACGAAGAGCCTTTAGAGAAAATATTAATGCCTATTTTACATAGAATATATAGAGTTAGAGAGATTAAGTAATTTGCTAGAATGACACAATTAGTGAAGTAACTAATATGCTTTCATGAAGCCTAGGATTCTACTAGTCCAAATCCTCTCCTCTCAATTGCTCCAAAGGTCTGCTTTTGAGCTTCTGGAGTCACAAGGGGAGAATCCAGCTGAAAACTAATGAAACAAGAATGAAATAGTAAACGACATTATAAAGGGTTTGTTTTTATTTTTGTGAATTTGAAAAGAGTTTCTTTAACTTTGTTCTATGAACTGATACATAATTCTTTGTGAAGAATAAATAGAAGG
>NW_011888987.1:1374738-1377075 GCF_000151845.1 Pteropus vampyrus | reverse complement strand
GTGTACATGCATAGTGTTATTAATATAAGTAAAATGATGTCAAAGAAACTGAATCAGAGCTAGTTAGTAATGGAAAAAGACTTGAAACCAAAGCTATCTAATATTTATAGTAAAGGTCCTTAATCAGTATGCCAATTTCCTAAACTCCTTTCTTCCTATATCACCTGCATTATTTTTACCATAAAAAAAAAAGCCAAGACTATAATGTTGTTCGTATTATTCTTAACCAGTTAATTTTTTTTTATCTTTTTAAAAGGAAACAACATATCATAAGTAGAAGGATGATAGAAAGTGACCTAAACAGATATGTAACTATAAAACTTTTAAAATAAATATCATTTATTCATATGTTGCTGGTAAGAATGCAAATAATACAGCCATTCTGGAAAACAGTTTGGTAATTTTTTAAAAAATTAAAAATGCCTTTGCCATACAATCAAGCATTTTTAAGCATTTATACTAAAAAAAAAGAAAAAAGAAACATATTCTGGCAAAAACGTGTACAGAAATGTTTATAGAAGTTTAAAAACTAGGGAAAATCAAAATATCCTTGAGAAAGTGAAAAGTTAAACAAACTTTGGTATATACATATCATGGAATACTACTCAGCAATAAAAAGGAACAAATTAATGATACGTGCAACAGTCTGGATGAATCTCTAGAGAATTATATCGTGTAGAAAAGTCAATCACAAAATGTGACATTATCTGTGATTACATTTATATAACATTCTTGGAAAAATGTAATTGTAGAGATGGAGAGCAGATTAGTGGTTATCAGAGGTTAGAGTTTGAGGGAAGTAGGAGTTAGAGAGTAGAATTTTGGAGGATAATAGATATAAAGGGATAGTAGAAGGGAAACTTGTGGTGATGGAACAGTTCTGCATTTCTATTATGGTTGTACACAAAGTTACACATGTGATAAAATTAAGTAGGAGTACACACACATCCATATACGCAACAAATGAGTGTATGCAAGACTGGTAAAATCTGTTGTTTGTACCCAAATCAGTTTTATGGTATTGATATTGTACTACAGTTAGACAAAAATGCTAACTTTGGGGGAAAGTGGATGGAGGGTACAGGGGGCTTCCTTTACATTTTTTCACAATTTCCTATAAATCTCTAACTATTTCAAATGAAAGTTAAAAAAAGCCTTCAGTCAGTATATAACCTGAAGCATCACCTTTGCCATCAGCAACATGTGAACTGCCCCTCTTGGCCTCAGTTCTAGTGGTTAAGATGTGTCTCACCACACTTCCTGCTCTCAAGTTGTGTACATGGCCCAGGCAAAGACAAAGCTGAAAATTGTCATCAATTCTTTAGTGAAGAGAGCATTAGTATTATTTTGGAAAATGGTTCTATTGATTTATATATAGTATATGTAAGTTAACTATAAAATCAAATCCATATTGTGCTCACTTAGTGATTAGGGTTCAATCATTCTTACAACATGTACAGTGTTTATAAAGGCCTAAGTTACAAAACCACCGAAGACATAGTAAGAGATAGATTTGGCCAAAGTAGATAATTTGACTATAAAATAAGATTCTGAGGCCCTGTGTGGGCAAAACCAGAAATAGTGATGTTCATTCTGAAAAAAATAGTTATTAAAGTTACAAAATATAATGTTTGTTAATTATATTCCAACTTCTTGGAGATATGTCTGTGGGATAAGAAACACAGGACTAAAAAAGATGATAAACCCTTTGAAGCAACAATTATTTAGAAGGCTAGACGCCAAAATCAATGTATTTCCTAGATGAACTTCAATGTGCATGTTTTCTCAAAAACTGAGAAATCATCTTGGAAGGTTTGTTACTGATCTCGTGGAATTCTCTGTTGAATTTTTTCCCATTCCTAGTTTGAATATTTGTTTTGGAAAAGTCACAGTACCCCAGCAGCATCATTTAAATCCTATATTGCTTTTTCTTCATGGAGTATCAAACTATGTTTTTATAAATAAGAATATATCTTTATAGGAGATGTGGCACATTTGGAGAAAACTACAGAAGCTATGTGCTGCTCTTGTGTTTAGATATAAAAATACTAAGAAAACAGAAACAAATGATTCTTTTATTAAAATCCATTTATATAAACTAGGTCTCTAAACTCCAAATGTTGAAAAAAAATGTATATTCTATATGTTCTTAAATATTTAACAAGGAGTTTTCTGATTTTTCTTGCCTTATAAGTCTGTTAGAGAGGGTAAAAAATAGCTAGAATTTTTTAAAGTGTTGAATTTAAATAATTTTTTTCCATCAGATGTACTATTTATTTTCGTTTTAAGGTAAAACTCCACAGGAAAGGTGAATCTTTTGCTAAAAGGGTTAATATT
>NW_011888987.1:1357238-1369738 GCF_000151845.1 Pteropus vampyrus | reverse complement strand
TAAATTGATAAGAACTTATGGTTTCAAGGTATACACAAAAGAGCGAAAGTTCAAGATATTTTCCGACTTCTTTTTAGCTATTGGAGAAGGGAAAATCACTTTGAAAAACTTGATGTGTTCAACAATGACATCATTTTCTTTTTGGTCATTGTGATGAAGACTCTAACTATTGTCCATTAAAATAACAACCTACAGAACCATTTAATCATTTTTCCCTTTATCAGTGTCACAATTACTTTCACAATTTGTTATCAAATATTGTGCAATCTTGTCCTCTATGTAACTCTTAAATGAATATCTTATAGTTTCAATTATACTCCTAAAAATTCCCTCTGAACTTTTAAACCACAGAAACTGAATATCGAAAAGAAATTTAAAGTACTTTTTTTTTTTTTTTTTGCCTGTTTTGTGTCGCCCCTGTAATGATGCTTAACCAGGTCTAGTAAATGGAGACATTTCCTGCCCAAATGATAAAATGAGTAGAGCTAGAAAGTACTTTTACTTTGATTTTGAGAAGAGTACTTTTTTTAATAAATAGATTTCAGTTTGGGAAATGTCTTAATATTGTTCCTACCACATTATTCTGACTATTTCATTGTCTAGAGAAGAGCTTGTGATTCCAAGTCGATACTATAAGTCAGCAGGGCTAGAGAAGCTGCAATGAAGAGTCCTCTCTTTCCTTCTCTTTTCTATATCTTTTTACTTGATTTTATTTTATTCTGCTTCACTGTGAAGGAAAAGAGTTGTAGTCTTTTGTCAGGGACATGATGACAAGCTTGGTTGCTGTATTGTGTAATAATTCTTCTGTTAATTTTCAGCAGCACCCTGTGCATATTGGCTAAGTTTAGGAAGTACTCTAAATACCTTCTCCACCCCATTACTATCCAAATCCAGTCCACCACCAGCCCTGGTTATAAAGGTGGACTACAGTCAGAATGTCTGAATTCAAAGCCTGGCTCTACCAGTGATAAGCAGTGTGACCTTGGGTAAATACCAAATTTTTCTTTCACTTTTTCATCTGTATAATAGAGAAAACGATAGCTACTCATCTATATGCTTCTTCCGAGTATTAAGTCAAAAAGAGTAAAAATTTAAAACAGCACCATTCAGGTGTTATTTATTTACCTAATCTCTTTCAATTCAACCTCATAGCCATTTTCTTAGATCAATTCCACATCCTTTCCTGCCTGGACTGGCTTCCTTGCATTTAAGGTCCCTTGCTTTAAACTGTCCTCCAAACAACTTTTAGGTTATAACTGTTAACCCTTCTTTTGATAGTTACCTTCCTAGAAAGCACCACAGTTCCTATCTCTTGCTTAAAACCTCTCTCACTGACTTCTCATCCAAAGTTCAGGAAGTCATCACGCTTTAATAAATTTCTATACATTCGTGTTAATCTTCTTTTACTCAGCTTTCTGCCCATTTGCTCCAACCTGAGCTGTGGTCAACCAGATTCTTAATAATTTCCAATGCTCAATGTGCTCTTTTTCACTCCATTACTTTGTATATACTCTGTTCAATAGATCATGTAACACTGATAACTTTAGATCACAGTTAATTTAAGACAGTTCAAAAACTCTTGTGAAACTTTTTCTGATTCTTCAATCCACACCCCTTTACCTCACCACTGCAGTGCTCATCACACTATTTTTGAATTATTAGTTTATATGTCTTCCTAAAGTAAATTTCTTGGGAACAATGTCAATAAATGTTCCATAATTGTATTTCAAGCCTCTACACCCATGGCTGGCAATTAAATAAATGATTATTGAATGAATGAATTTGTGCCTGCTTGCCCTTCCTAATGGTTAGCTTAATTATATCATTACTATAAGTTGATCCATTATTTGCTTTGATCAATATAAATATTTAAATATTTTAAAAGCAAAATTTCATAGAACCTAAAATTATATGCTATTCGGTTGTCAAGAATAATTCCTAAAAGGAATTATAGTGTAATACAGTGGTTCTCCAAGTGTGGCCCCTAGACCAGAGGCATCAGACTTACCTGGGGACCTGTTAGAAAAATAAAGTTTGGGACCCTTTTCCAGAGATACTGAATCACAACTCTGGGAGTTGGAGCCCAGAAATCTGTGTTCTAACAAGCACTCCACGGGATTCTGATGCAATCTCAAGTTTGAATATCACTGAATTAATTAGATCAGACTGAATCCAGACCACCTAAGTTCATTTGCCAGCTCTACCCATTATTAGCAGTTAGGCCGTAGAATGTTACTTAACCTCTCAGTGTCTCAGTTTCTTCATCTATAAAATGAGAATATAATAATTAGGGTTGTTATGATAATTAAATGAGTTAATACAAAGAAAGTACTTAACTCAGTGCTTAATCAGTGAATGATACTTAATAAGTATTAGCTCTTATTCTTACAAAATCATATATTCATGAAATTTATTCCACATGAAGTATTCTTCATATTTGTTCATTCTTTTTATTTCATAACCAGAATCTATCTTTATGCTGGTCAATACTACTTTTGATAAGTTAGATGAAAACCAGGACTGAACAAATAGGACTTCCAGTTTACTAGTAGCCACTTCATCTCCTCACAGTCATATATGAGATTCAGTGAATTAAAGAGAGGAGAATTTGCTTTCTATCCTAAAGAACTGGCTCATTGTCTAATAAATGTTGCTTTTGGGTTTTGTAATGTATACTCATAGTTTCATAGAGAATTCTTTTCTAATTTCTTTGTCTATTCTATAGTAGTTCTGTTTTTGATAATAGTGACTATTTATCAAAATGAATAACATTCCCTCAAAAAGAAGGCATTTCAAAATGCCACAAAAATGCAAAATTATCTTAAAAAATGTTTAAGCAAAAAAATACTCTGATGTAGGCAGAATATTTTGAAATAATATTTCTCTAGAAAATGGAATGCTCATCAATTCCACCTGCCATTAGTTAGATTTTGTCTACCTTCTCAACATCTTCCAAATACTTCATAGCCTTTCAATCTTTGAATTCTTAAAATCAGAAATAGCTTTACAGTGGCAAAGTGACAAAATATATAGGTACAAAATTTTATGGGAAGGTGACTAGAAGTATTTTTTTTTTTTGCTTACATTACTAGTTAAAAAATTACATTTATAGTTGTTTGTTTGTAATATTCAGAGTCAAGTCCACTACTGTGTTTTTTTATTATCTTAAGAAGAGGAAAAATCATGTATATTATACAAACACGCACTCATATACACAAGAAAAGGAGCTGAAAATCACACGATATCACTTACATGTGGGATGTAAACCTAAAAGCAAAAAAATGAACAGGATAAACAAACAGATACTCATGGTCATGGACAATAGAATAGTGGTTACCAGAAGGTAGGGGAAAAGGGGAAGGTAGACGGAGTAAAGGGGGTCAAATATGTGGTGACAGAAAGAAATCTAACTATGGGATGTGAACACACATATGTAAACATATATATGCCTTACCATTAAAGTGTACAGCTGAAATGTATTCGATTTTGTTAACCAAGGTCACCATAAAAATAAATTTGAAAATAATGTGTATATTCTCTGGTAACATACATAAGCAATTGTCCCTAAGGCAATCAGCCTTTCCAGAAATATTTTTTAAAAAAATTATTTCTCTAGGATAGAAATAGGCCTATAGCCTGACTTGTAACCCTTTGTCCATTGACTCATAAATGTTCATTTCAGAAAACTTCAGGTATTTCTCAGCTTTCCTAGAATTTTTTTTCCATTCTTTGTTGTGAAAACATTTACTTTACTGATGTTTTAATACACTATAAGATTTATATTTTTCAGAAAGTTAATATGGAATTGTAGGCTTGTACTTCAGCTATGAGATTTAAATTATTTTGAATGCATCTTAACTAAGACATGATTGAAAATGAAAACCTTAAAAGAGGTAAATATCTTTTGATTAATATTGTAAGGAGATGAAAAAAGAATACAATAAAAAAAACTCTCTGAATAGCTTGTTTAATTTTAGCTATCCAAATTGGAGAAGGCAAATTAAAGAAAGTTTTGAAAATTTGAAACGATTAGGAGAAAAGGTGACGGTAATTAATGAAGAAGGCTTACAGGATCTCATTTGATAGAACATGGTGAAGCAGTGCTTAGAGGTAGCAATGATAATTTACTGATATTTAAGGAATGTGAACAATGAACAGGAACATAATTTTCTAAAAATACTGGTACAGTGGGAATAATTAGGAATATTAAGAAAAAAATTTAAGGGAAAAAATGAAAAGAACCCAAGAAGAAAATTGGATGGTCATACAAGTTTATAGTTTAGGTTTGTAACACTAAACCACTTGTTTCAGCAGTTGACTAATTCACGTCACAAATATAGTACAGTGAATATAATGATTTTTTTAAAAATGGAGAACATTAGGCCCAACTTCTGACATTACAAAATTCACATACAGTAAACATTGAAATAAAATGTAAATATCTTGTTTATAAACACTAAGCTACTATTTTAAAATCCCTAATAATTACAGTCTTAGAACAGTCTATATGTTAATGATATATGTGTTGAAATAATATTTAAAAATGTATCTTCTGGCTATATAGAAAATTCCTATTACTATTAGAAGGAATCTGGTGAGTTGATTCATTAAGAAAACTCTTTGATGCATCTCTTGAGAAATGTATTAGACTTTATATAAGGTGTTGGCAAAGAAGTTTTATGTGTAGACTGATACCAGACACAACGTAGATACAGTTAAAAGAGAAATGAATGTGTACTCTGAAATTTGGATTCTAATACCGGTTTGCTTACTTTGCTAGGCAATCTGAAGCAAGCCATCTTCTCTACAAATTCTCATTTTCCCATATCTGTAATGGGAATAATGATACCTGCCATGACTAACTCAGGGAGATATATGAATCAGTTGAATAAAAGAATCTCCGCCAAAAGCTTAATAAGCTTTAGATAAATAAAATATACTAAACTGAATTTTTGGTAAAGATCCTCATTTTGAGTAAAAAAAAAATATGCAAATAATTATTCACCCAAGGTCTTTGATTTCTTAAATTAGAGCATAAGGCTATTTGGGGTTAAGATAAAGCTATTGTATGACTTGCCTGGATAAAAGTCATTTCATAGTAGTAAATCCTATAATTATAGTCATTACTTATAAGTTATGATTTATATATTTAGTATGCTTCAATACCTGTTTATATTATCTATTACTATATAACATGTTAGTCCAAAATACTATTTTATTATATCTCATGGATGTGTGGGTCACAAACTTTGATAGGTTTCAGCTGAACAATTCTTGTACTCCACTGGTAACAACCAAGGTCACCTAGTATTCTGCTAGTGGCTGCTGGTGTCTGGAAGGCCCCACATAGCTTCATTTACCTCCCTAGTACCTTTATAAGAATGTCTGGAGGGCTGAATTTAGCAGGACCATTCTCCATTTCCATGTAGTTCCACTGCCTTTCTACTTGTTTTCTGCAGCATAAATTACTTATGTGAAGATGAACATCTTACATGTCAGCTTGGAGCTCCAAGAAACCAAGATGCAACTGCCAGTCTCCTTAAAGGCTTGTGCCAGAAATGGTGTGTCATATCTTTCAGCATACTTTCTTGACCGAACTAGTCAAAGACCAGTTCAGATTTTAGGAGAGAGAAAATAGACTCCACCTCTCGACAGGAGATATGTCAAAGAGTACATGGCCATCTTTAACTGCCACGATGCATTTTTAAAAGATAGTAAGAAACGTATTTAATTAAAATATTCCTGACTAAATATTTTCATTCAGTCAAATCAGTACAATTATGAATAATTTTAGTAGAAATAGTTAAACAGCTATGTGCCTTGTTACATGGCTTTACTTTGACTAATGCTTATCAATGCAAGATTAAAAGGATAGTTCAATTTATTTGATATAGATGGACATATGATCAAGCAATGGAATCAGTGATTATTTATCTTAAACTGTTCTAGTCGCCAACAAGACTCAATCTGCCTGGGCTACATAGCTTAATTTATAAGTCTTTAAAATTATTAATAGATCTACATATAACAATGTTCTAAGTAAACATATATACATTACTAATAAGAAATTATTTAAATTATTTGAAGTAGAATACCAATTAACAATAGTATATTTTGTACATTTAATGAACAATTTTTCATTTTGCCCAAGTGTGAAGGAATTTTCTGACAATAATTTAGCATACGTTCTTTAAGAAGAATTTTATATCATAGATCTTAATCACTAATTATTAACTAACATTATAATTATATGCAAAGGTAACACTATGCTTGCTTTTTATTAAGAATATTTTAGAACAAATTTAGTTAACACAGGGGTTGGTGGATTTGTAACATGCCTAGGATAGCCTGCTTTCAGCTATTAAGTATTCATTGCCCAAAATTCTGTATTAACAGTCACTTTCTCACATCTACAGTTCCATAACTTCACTTTATAATGATCAACCCATGACTAAGTATTTTGAAATAACATCTTTGTCTTCAAGGAAAAGTCAAGTAATGCACTATTTTATCATTAAACTTATATTTCTTATTAGTTTTTGTAAAACCTATAAAGTATTCACGGTAAGTGTATACAGAATACACAGATATATTTATATTTATACGTACGCATACATAATATTTATCTAGAGGGACAGAAATGACAAGAAAATTCATAGTGTGACAGCTTGTGAAATGGCTCTCTTGTTCCCTTTCCTCAATTTTTTTATCGTCTATTTTCGTAATCTTAATCATACAAATATAATATTCAATATTAAGTGTAGGTCATCCTACATTAATGGAAAAAAGCATCTTTGTGTTTAGTGTTGTGATCATGTTCAAACAACACATGAAATATGTTCCTGACTACTTAGTTGAGAAGGAAACATTGATTAATTTGTATGGCTGAAATAAAAATAGCTTTTAAAAATTCATAAACTTTATAAAATCATATTGTGTTTATTTAATCGGTTAGTCATTTAACAAACTATTTGTAGGCACTGAACCAGACACTGAGGATGCAAAGGAGAACAAAAACATGGTCCTTGTTCTAACGAGTAAAAAAGCAACAGCAAGAGATTAGAGGCATTTCTTTATGCCATATAATGAGCATAGCTTATGCAAAGACACAAAGTGAAAAAGGCAAATGGTAATTTGGGCAACTACAAATTTATGGGAATAGACAAACATAGAGTGTGTGAGTACACGGTTGGGGTGGCAGTAAAACATAAAAACAAGTCGTAAGGATTCTTTTAGATCATGCTAAAGAGGTTGGGGTATTTTTCTGCACATGATGAAAGGCAATGAATAAATAAGCTAGCAATGGGATCTGTTTTGTCATTTAGAAAGTTTACTCTAAGAACAATTTGAAGCAGGAGTCAGGAAACTACAACCCACCCGCCAAATCCACCAGCAGCCTTTTTTTTTTGGTAAATAAAGTTTTATTGGAAAACAGCCACATCCATCTTTTTACTGGTGGTGTTGGCTGCTTTCCTGCTTCAACTACAGAGTTGAGTAGTTGCAACAGAGACTATATGAATGTGCGGCCTGAATTTTTACTATCAGCCCTTTATAGAAAAGTGTGCTGACCCCTGATTTAGAAAATTGATGGGGAGGGTTTGAAATTGGAGGTCAAAGAAGAATTAGAAGCGAGATATAATGAAAGTGCCTACTAAATAAGCTGCAATGAGAATGAAGAGAAGACATCCCAAGGATATTTAAAATAGAATAGTAGGACTTCTTAATTGATTAAATAAGGAACAGAAAGAAATCCAGGATGACTCCTAGATTCTTGGCTTATGTCCCTGGTTAGACCGTGGTAAAAGTGGACAGAAATGATGTTTTACACATGTTCATTTGGGAGCACATTCAGATGAAAATATCTATTAGTCCTAAATTTTAGGTGAGAGTTCCAGGGTATTAGATGGTAAGTAAAAATTGTCTTTATTGTAGTCATTGAATAGTGCACATGAGAAGATGTGTTGAGTAAGTAGAAGAACCTAGATGGGGCCCTGGGGCATAACAAAATTAAAACAAAAAATGTATAGGGAGGAAAGAAGCTGGTGGAAAGAAGATGGAGATATGACTAAAATGTTTCTTTTAACAGTCATGTTGTATAAGAGGGATTTATTTTAATTGTGTATTCTTTTATAGACAATAACTGGATATTTTAAAATTTAATCATATATCACAATTAACCCAGGTTTGACATAGAATTAAAATAAACTAAATATGACATATCATCTCTTTAGACCCTTTTTGAAACATGTACTGATAGTCGGTATTAATATAAAACAAGAGAAAAACTTAAAAAGAAATAAAATAGTCCCAATTGAGTTACCAAAGGAGAGGTTTTATGGAGTATTTACTTAATGGTGATACTTGGGAAATGAACTAGCAACTGTATTACATCAGAGCTCCACAATGCATAATTATTTACAGAAGACTTAAACTGTGATTATATCCATGCTATGTAAAAATTCATGTGCTAAAAAGCCATGTTCCAATATGATATTTTTTATGATTGTAAACTCTGAGGCATGTCTCTAACTTACTCACTTCAGTTAAAATTACTAATAACATTATACTTTATCAGAGAAGCCTAACATTTAAAAAAGTACTTAATGTAAAAATTTGTAATGAACTATGTCATTTTATTTATTTTAAACTTAATTTTATAATTGTGATTTCAGAACTTAGAAGTTCTGCTTTTAAACATTTAATGATTACCTTGTATTATATTGTTAAGTAAAAATATAATAATTTGAGTAAATGGAACCATCACTTAAACAAGTTATAATATTGGTACATAGTGTTATATAAACTACAGCAAATATTAAAATAAGTTGTTTAACTGTATGAAATTACTTTTTATTGTACTCCAGTTAGTAAATGTAAAAACATTATAGATGTTATTATGGCAGTAGTTTATTTTCTCTTTCTTATATAAACATTATAAATAAATTCATGATCATATCTGGTATTAAAGAAACTACAATTCTAAAAATACATAATTTGAAATTTATTCTTTAAAAAATGACTTTTCCTAACTCTGCTATAGATGATGAATACACCACCTTGAAATCATGTTGTCAGATAAGTTATCTCTACAAACTGGGGTGGAGGCAGGGGAAGGCTTACATAAAGAATACAATATTAAATTTTTTTTTCAGAGACAAGCTTTTCTATAGTTATTTCATTTTCTGGTTTTTCAGAAGTCTTGCATTGAATAAGAATCCTCAATCTGTAGCTCCTACATTTGCCTGTTTCTGGTGTTAATTATCTTTTGTTTGCCCTTGATAATCCTGAGGTTGGTATGCAGATGATATGAAGCCTGCAGAATCATCTCGAAGTGTAAAAAACAATGGCATTGTCAATTCTGCATCACAACACTTTATAAATTATGAATGTTATCCACATTAAGGAGAGTGGTAGACTTTTAAAATTACTTTCATGAATAGATTAAATTACAAGTATTATTACATTTCATTTTATTAAGTGCATCTTAGTAGTTATTAGAGCAAATGAACATGTTCTTTCCATTACATAATAACCTTAGAACTAAAAATTATGCATCAACACTCCTAGATGCATAATGGATCATTGTATATTAATCACTCTAAACAATGTTTTTGAGTTTATATAAAGGCAATTATTACCTATTGAACAATAACATTTTATTGATTTATTAAAATGCAGTTTAAAACTACCTCTTTTATAAAAGCCCTAGGTATTTTCAATTTTTTTCAATGAAACAATGTATACAAATAGTCTACTTACATGCACCTAGATCAATTTTAAAGTATTTTTCCTAGTCTAGGTGACTCTAAAATATTAATTTTCAATAAAAATATTTCTTTATATCATTTAATATTCTAAACTCATTTAATTCCTTTCATTTTGCTTTAATTAATGATTTGATGGTTTAAAGGGGTGATTACTGCATATTACTTTAGAAAATTACTATGATATTAGAATTATTTTCTTTCTTATATTTCATAAACTGACTTTGATGTTAGAATCTTATTTTTGTCAATAAATTTCTTTATAAATTTAATTAAAATTTACTATAATGGTTTCCAATATCAACACTATTTTGCACAAATGCAAAAAACATCACCAATGTTTTTAAATGTGATGGAAGACAGCAAATGAGTTATCATTAATGTAACAAAATAGGTAAAAGCTACTTTACATTTTTGAACAGCTATGGAACATGGACTTTATTAAGAATACATGGCAACACTAATTTAATTGACCTGAATTTGTGAATCTAAATTCTAAAAATAGTCTTTTATATTAGTAATTTAATCATGTGCTATCCATTTAGCAAGCATATTATTTATATTATTTATAACAAAGTGAAAATTATGATTTATAAAATAAGAATGCAATTATTAACTATTAATTGATTAATAATATTTTATTTGTTTATTAAAATGTAATTTAAGATTTACAAAAATATCTTTCAACTATGTTTCACTATAAAACTTTTTTACATGATATAAATTTATTAATCATCCTTTTTCTAAGTAAAGACTGCTTTATTTATAAAATTTTAATGCTTCCAGCAGAAGAGAGAAATGTACAATATTTTACATCAAGAAATATACTGCACACACATTAACAATGTACATTTGTACACTTAGATTATTATTTAGATTATTTTTATTACTGTTGAAAGAGATATTAGACAGTACGACTCATTCATTCATGTGTTTAAGTGAACAACAAATACCATCTCTAAGATATTTTTAGAACATTCGTCTTTTATATTTCTGTCAAAATGGTATATGTGCAATTTATAGGGCATACAGCACAGCATAACTAAATTTTTCTGAATATGTCTTCAATTTTTTTGTTTCCTTCTAGCTTGAGAAGAAATTTCAGGTATGAAAATGTTAATAATGTCTTTAAAAATTACTCCGACATCAAAAGAAAAAATCGTGTTACTTTTTAATCTCTCTAGTTCTGTTCTTATAAGATGAACTTGGATTTGTTTCTTTAACACTGAATCCTTTCACAGAAACCTGATTTCTTTACTAATGAATTGAATAAAATGATATCAGGTTCCTAGATAAGTACTAATAACTAAATCACATACAATGGTAATACTGTTTCATGTGATAAAAAAACAAATATTTGGTTCAGTCTTTCGTATTAAAAAAAACAAAACAAAAAACAAAAACAGTGGTTAAGATAGCACATAAATAGCATTCAAAAGATTATGCAGTAGTTTGCAATCTTCCCTTCGAGCATCACTGAAAAATTTCTGCTAGGAAATGAAAGTCAGGCATAATTCACTAAAATTACACTGAATGCCTCTTGATCAATAGAGATAAATCTAGTTTTGTTGTCAAATCGATTTTCTCCTTTATAGAGATATACTGTCCTGATTGTTTTTAGAATAATTGTTTCACTCTAGACTTTTATGGTGATTAAAGAAAAGTAAACAAGAGAAAACTTAATGCAGCTCCTTGGCATTGCCAGCATCTCAAATTAATTTGTTAGAGATATTAATAGGGATTTATATCATTTTGAACAATAATATTTTGCTAAAAGAAATTCAGTGAGGTCTATTTCTTTTCAGAAATAAGCAACTTCTATGTTTGTTTTACTTTTATAAAATTTTCAGTTCTTGCCAATATAAATACTCACTAATGCACATTCTCTTCCAGCTTTTATCACTTTCCTTGATTTTTTGGCATAGATAGCATTGAAAAAGTCCAGTGTACTACA
Organism: Pteropus vampyrus; assembly: GCF_000151845.1. Taxonomy (NCBI): domain Eukaryota; kingdom Metazoa; phylum Chordata; class Mammalia; order Chiroptera; family Pteropodidae; genus Pteropus; species Pteropus vampyrus. Next base: position 1,358,020 of record NW_011888987.1, on the reverse strand, counting down.
AAAATGTTTAGACTAGACTCAGGGACAAACGTAGTCTCCAGGATTGCTTAAAGTGGTGCTGCTGAATTATTCTTTAACCTAAATATAAAGGCTCTCTGTGTTCCATTTAATTTCCAGTTTTTACTAATACATTGCATATTTTAAATATTTGATAAACAATTATTCAAATATAGTACACTTAAACATTACAAATAAAAAACATTATTTTATTTTTTTAAAATTGAAACAAAAATATTAAGTATACTTTACTGAGTGGTTTTGGTGAAGCAACCAATCCAATGCTTGATATATAGAGATAATAAATACAAATATAATTTATTTAATTCATATATTTGTATAATGTATTATTGTTTATATATCCCTTTATAGATAGTAAAATAATTATTTTGATGAGCAATGGGAAATATTTTTTGAGGATCTTAAATTAGCAAATTATGTGTTTTTGTAAATAACAATTTTCTAAATAATAACATCATAGAATGGCATTGTTTTGAAATTTTATTGAAGTATAAAGCTTAATGTGAAATACTTTTTTTGGATTAATAACAGTCTCACTGGTCTATAGCTAAGATAATTATATTTGAGATAAACGATTGTTATTTTTCCCATAACAGTTATAATACACAGTGAGATAAAGTATTTTAGTCATAAAGTAAATTCTATAATTTCTTCCAAATTGTATGCTTATATTGCAAAACAGAAATGAACTTACTAATTTATGGATATAACATATCTTGTATTTATCAATGTTTTTGCTTTTATTAGATATAAAAATCTTAAAC
>NW_011888987.1:1329738-1352238 GCF_000151845.1 Pteropus vampyrus | reverse complement strand
AAAGCTAAGTAAATCCAAAATAGCATAACGAACCTGGGGAAGGCACACTGCTTAAACTTGAAGGAAGCCGGTCCTACTCATTAGCTGAATAACCTTCCTGAGCTTGTTTACTTATCAGTAAAATGCAAATAATAATGGTATCTATCTTAAGCATGATACAAGGATTAAATAAGATAATAAATGTAAATTGCTGTACACAGTGCCAAGTGTATATAATTGTTTAACATTTTAAACTTTTAAAATTTTAAAACTTTTTGTCAATGCTAAAGGGTCAATATCCACAATTTATAAAGAACTTATACAATTCAACATACACACAAAAAAAAATCCAATTTAAAAATGAGCAAAGGACCTGAGTAGGTATTTCTCCAAAGAGGACATACAGGTAGTCAAGAGACATATGAAAAGATGCTCAATGTTACTAATTATCAGAGAAATGAAAATTAAAACCACAATGAGATATCACTTCACACCTGTCAGAATGGCTACCATCAATAAATAAACAAGTTTTGGTGAGGATGTGGAGAAAAGGGAACCCTTGTGTACTGTCAGTGTGATTGCAAATTGGTGTAGCCACTATAGAAAACAGTTTGGAGTTTCCTCAGAAATTCACAAATAGAACTACCTTATAACCCAGCAATTTCACTTCTGGGTATTTATCTGAAAAAAAAAAAAAAAACTACTTCAGAAAGATATATGCACCACTATGTTCACTGCAGTGTTATGTACAATAGTCAAGATATGGAAGCAACCTAAATGCCTATCAACAGATGACTGAATAAAGAAGTTACAGTACATACATACAATGGAATATTATTTAACCATAAAAAAAATGAAATCTTACCATTTGCAACCATATGGATAAACCTAAAAGGTATTATGCTAAATGAGATAAGTCTGACTGAGAAAGACAAATATCATATGATTTCACTTATATGTGGAATTTTAAAAACAAAATAAATAACAAAACAGAAATAGACTCATAGAAAGATCACACAGGTGATTGCTAGATAGAAGTGGGGTTAAGAGGCTAGATGAAAAAGATGAAGGGATTAAGAAGTACAAATTGATAGTTACAGAATAAGCATGAGGATGTGAAGTACAGCATAGGGAATATAGTCAATAATATTGTAGTAACTATGTATAGGTAGATAGTAGACTAATTGAGGGGATCATTTTGTAAATTAAATAAATGTCTAACCACTATGCTGAATACCTGAAACTAATATAAAATAATAGTAAAGGTCAACTCTAATGAAAAATAAAAATTAAAAAATAAATAAAACTTTTAAAGTTTTTTTAAAATAAAAGTTATATCTCCATTACAAAAATTAATGCACTTCCACTCCACCCATATGGTAGAAGTTTGAACTTGGTACTCCACTTCTTAAAAGTTACCTTTTCCTAATTTAACAACTTGAATTATGTCCTTGTAAATTTTCTTAAAAATTAATGTAATTTCTCTTTGTTTTAACACTGATGAAATGTTTCTAATTCATCACAAAAGGACCTCTGCTCTATGGCTTGTGATCATATTACTATTTCTTTCTGGTCTATATTTGACTGGACTGATTGAGCTGCATTGAGCCAGATATCTTATAACCAAAAGAGAAGCAATGGGGCACATCTTCTCATAGTGAGAAGTTAAGTATAATGCTTTATGGGTACTAAATGGTAAGTGGTCTTTAAAGATATAGAACTAAATAAGAACAGCTTACCTTGAAAAAGATTTTACCCTGGTAAAAGATTTGAGTTCTCTCTTTTGCTTATCAAAAAATTAGCATGACTTAAACATAAGAGAGAGGGTAATATTCCCTCAAGTCGCTTTAGACATGTGACAAGAATGTCTTCAGAAACCTTAAAAATAACATTTCATATCCAAAATCATATGTGTATTAGAAGTCATATTTTTTTTCAATTTTATAAAGAAAATAGTGTGGATATACCATAGCCCAGGGCCTAACAGTATCCTGTAATCAAACACAATCTATTGCTCAGAGAAACTTAAGAATATTCACACTCCCTGGGATGAATTAACAACTTTAGTTTTATATCAATTCAGGTCATGTTTTGTACTAAACTAGTTGCAAAACTGAAAAGAAAATGTTTTCAGAGTGTTTTATATTTTAGAAATGTGATAAGATGTTGAGGACCTGTACATGTATGTATAATTTATTATTATGTCATTTATAAATGGGAAAAAAATTAACATATTAAAAGAGACAAATAATTACCTTTCCTTCCAATAGACCTTGACCTTTGAATTTGAGCTCTATTGTATTTAGGCTATTTATATAGAAGTCCTACACTTTTTTAATCATGAATTTATCTACATTTCACCCTGATCAATAATGGTACTTAAGTAGTTTATGAAAATGCAAAAATGTTTAAAAAAATTGTTGAGAAAATTGGAGCAAAGAAAAATAAAGTTACGATATCAGTAAAGCTATGTTTGACTATAATATAGAAATGTATTTCTTCTGGCCTCTATATTTGCTAGAGGTGGATGACAAATGTGGCACTGAGCTTCCTAGAAGCCAATTCAATGAGAGGAATATGATGAGTTTGAAGTTTGCTATTGTTCATAAAATAAATACAACACAATTTTTCATGTGCAGCAGGACATTTTATGAATCTAAAAATGGGAGTTTTCTCTTCATAAAACTCCAAAAATTTCTCACCTTTGGGAGCAATAAATTCATCTTAGATGTTTGTCATGTCCTTAAATATTGACTTGTGATATGATAAAGGCCACATTTACCCAAGAGCCAAATAATGAGATTCCAGTGCACAGATCTGTGACTGGTAAAATATAGATGAGCATAACTCATTTCTTCAATTTTTTATAATTGTACTTCTTACAACTGGGCTTTAGGTAAAGATTCAAATTAACATTCTTTAGTATTCTCCAGGAAAAACCATTGACCATTATGGAAAGTTTCAATTATCAAGGAGAAATTGTCTACTAGATATAAGACTAATTTTTTTTTTTTTAGAATCCTCATTTTATTTTATTTTATTTTTAATGCATGGGAAAACTGAGGCACAGAGAGGTAAAGTGACGTGTTCAGGTCACGTCAAACCTAAAGTATGCCTTGGGTTTATCGCTAGAATCTATGTTGAAAAGTGATGTTTAATGCTTTTGAAACTTAATATCTGCTTTACTTGTTTTATTGCACTCCCTTTTTGCCTCTCTCTGGAGATTTCAAAGCAGGGAGCTACCTCTGGCATTAGTAATTGATAGCTTGAGGACATTAGGAAAGATTGTGGAGGAAGTAAGGTTAACACATCATGGTCTATGTGAATGGTGCTCTTTGGAGTTTGCAGTTGGTATTTATGGTCCTACATGACTACCTTCCTATAACTATAACACGTCTCTTTCCTCCCTACACACATACAGCATTCATAGTTTAACATTACCTGTATAGATAGCATCTTCTCTGATGTTGAGTAAATCATCTAGTTCCTTTTGCAACTGTGAGGATTCTTCTACTTTCTCTCAAACTCTTGTTTCATGTCTATAGTTCAATCTTTCTATTTTCTGTGTCATTATATGAGCTCTTTATTTGTGTCAAATAGGATAGCATCAATAATTATAACTGATTTCCATGCCCAAAGAATTCCAGTCTCTGAAGTAAAAGCTGGCAAGTAATCCAGGATATATTCTTACTAATAACATAGAGTGTTACTGTGATAGAGTCTAGCAATAATGACAAATAATTTTGAAAAATGGAAGAGAAACAAAAAAAAATTAGATTTAATGTAATACAAAAGAAGCAAAATCCATTCTATAACAAGTTTTAAATCTCATTTATTTATTTTAAATAGCTTGGGATCAAGTTCAACAAAATGTTACATTTTTGATGAGTTATAATGCAAAGCAGAATGTTATCTCAGCCTTTGTCTCTGGTAATTTAGCAGCCCATGAAAGACTATAGAGGCCTTCCTTCTCTAAAACCCCTCTCTTTAAAGACCATCACTATTTTATTCCACTTATATTTAAGTTTGATTGATGCCTGATAAACTGTCTATCAAAGCAGCAATTCTTCCTTATTGCATTGACTACCAAAGTAAAATATTGTCTGGAGAATTAGTTAGAAACTTATACTGAATCTTCAAAGAGAAAAACTATGATTTTCACTATGCTTCAAGGTTAAACAAATAGTTTATTGTGGAATTATCAATCAAGGAGAAGGTTTCAGATTGTGCTGCTGACTGCAGTCTCTCCACTTTCCAAAAGTTCCTGTTATAGGTATAGACATAAAGAAATCTTGACTGATGTAACTGGGGAAACCCAGTTGTAAGTTTTTCACTGTTGCAAATGTCATTATTTTATTTTTTTCATTTTTTGTATAGTTTCTTTGGCTTAAGGTCTACAATGAATTCATAATTATAAATACAGTACATGTATATTCATCAACTTCATGCTGTTCTTAATCAGTTTTTCTCTTTCCTAAATTTTTTACATTGCTGTATATTTTCATATGCTCTCTTTGCACCCTACATGTCTCTTTTGTAATTAATTACACCTGCAGTTAATTACTTATTTAGGCTCTGTCCTCTTGCTGGATTATAAATCCCATGTCTCCTTAGCTGCAGTCCCCAGTTCCTAGAAAAGAACCTGGCTAATCAAAGGTGCTCCGTAAATGTTTGATGTAAGAATAAGCATGAGGGACTAGATGAAGCAAAGCAACATACTTCACATAGGGAGCATTTAAAAAACATTTTGGTTTTAAACAAATCTCACATCTATTTTGCTCAGTTTTATCTTTTTTAAGCCTCTGCACTTGGAGTGCAATTTAATTTAATTTTTTTTTATTATTATTCTGCACTCAATTATTCAGAATGCTCAGAAAAGCTTGTTTGATGTACAAGAAACTTCACAAAAATAAACAAAATAAACATTCTTTTATGGACAGCATTTCTTTTTTCCATTTAAAAATATTTTTTTAAATAGAATTATTTTGTTCTCAGGTGAGATAGACTTTAAATCTGAATTTTAACTAATTTTAATTATTTTTTTCAAGATTCTCAGCATCCAAGGTTGGTATTGGTGCAAAAATTATTTCAATACATTATAATTTGTGAAAATTAGGGGATTTTATGTGTTTTAATCTACTTTTATTAGGGTTATTGCATTTTTAATTTATCTGAACTTGTATAGATACTGATTGAATTTCATAATTTTAGGCAAAATCAATAGTGTTGCCTATCTATATCTTGTACATTTTGTGTACTCAGCCCTCACATATTGAAGCACACTATATACAGTTACCTGAACTTTTTCTTAACAATTAGAACCTCTACATAAATACATTCTTCTTACTACCTAATATCCTCTCTGTCGCACTAACAACCTTAGCATGTTAGAGAGCATAATTTGTCCTTCATTATCTGTTCTTCTTTTCCTCCTTGATAATTATAACGCCCGACTTTTAGCTGGACCACAGCTAAAAGGCTAAATTATTCAGCCTCTCCTGTAGTTATAGATGAATACATTTTAACCAATAGAATTCATTGAAAATATTGTTTCTAATTTCCAGGAATTTTTCTCACAGGGAGAATCATGTCCTCTTCTAGCTATCTTTCCCTTTACTTCTGGCTGAAATGCAGCATAATTTGGAAGACTGGAACTTAAGCAACCACACTGAGAACCAGAAAGCAAGAGACCAAATCTGAACATGGTGGAAAAAGCAAGCTAGATTCTGGGTCCCATAGCATTTCATGAGGCTGCTCTATGATTTATTTCTAGGCTTATTTCATGAAAAAGAAAAGTAAAACTTTATTTTGTTTTGGCCATTTTTGTATTTGTTTTTTTTGACTTTATAGACAATACTAGTCCTAAGTCAAAAAGAAAAATACCTAAGAAATAATTTTAAAAAGGAAATATGATGAAAATGGTAGCAAAATATTATCTGCCTATAACATTGCCTATAGGTAAAGGCAAGGGATTCAAGGAATGCTTGAAGAAATTACTTACTATTTTCATCATTTTTTTCAAGATATTTCATAGATGTATCAATAAGAAATAGTTTTCCTGTACATGTCAGGTTTCCTCTGTCCTTCAAAAGAGAAAACAACAACCCCACTTTATGATTTGAGTGAGCATCAAGACATTTTAACCTAATAGTCACACTAAAGTTTATTTATTCTAATTTGTTTTGCATTTTATTGTATGTATTTTCATCTTTAATTATTTTTCACTAGTGCTCTTATTAACCTTTTGTCACTTTCTGTGTGGGAAGATCAGGAAATAAATATTTTGATGATGACCTGATATATCAAATTAAGGGAGGAGACTCCCTCTTCCATTTATAGCACTTTCTCTAAGGCCAGAAGGCAGGTTCTAAAGAGCTGATGCCTGAAGGACAAAAATTATCTTTTCATAATCTAATAGAATATATTTTAGGCGAATATGTAAAATGTTCATGGATTATTTACTAAGCTTTAATTGTAAATTAAGCTCATTCTTGTTGAATACAAAAATTTGTGACCTCTAATAAAGTTAGAAGCCTTCATTATTACAAAGCAAGAAAAATGATTGCTCTTCCCACAAGGGGCTGGTATGCTCAGGATGCCTCATCACCCAACAAGGGTCACCGTGGGAACTAGAAATTCCAGCAGTACATTCAAAAACGAACTTCCATTTTACCTCCCCTGAAATAACTGAAGTGATTAATATATAATGATCTCCCAAGAGTGTTTATTTTCATATATTTGTCATGATATAAAATTATTTATACATAGGCAAATTTGGGAGCAGTATAGTGATCATAATGCATACCGTTATATAGACTAGACATAAAAGCTCTCTTGTAAGCAAGCACTTCAACATGAAATGAAATAATGTAAGTATATCTCTGACATGACTTTCCTCCCTATTTTTTTCCCCCATTTACAACTTTTGTTTTTCTTCAGTTTGCCTAAGTTCTGTAAGAGGATGCTCTCTCCTGGATGTGGGCAACGTACTGGGAATCCTTTCTGATTGCAGAGATGCAGCTGAGCATTGGCTCTTTTGTCATTACTTCTTAGTTTCAACCCTGCAAAACAGACTTGAAAATGAAAGTTTGTAAAATCCAGTGTATTATGCTAATCTCATCATTTCAAAGTTACACACATGGAAAAGGCAATATAATCCATATTTCAGTCAGAATAAATAAAACACAGGAGTCTTCAGATGCATGAGAAATAGTAGACTCTCTGGTCCTTAGTAATCACTGTGGCATCCAGCCATCGACTCATGTGTTTAGATCTGTGAGTAATTGCCTGATTGTCATTGAGTGTGCACCCTGCTCCGTCCTAGGCAATGTCTTTTTTTTTTAGCACAGGAACCTCAGACTCCTACTATGTAAACAAGGCAGAATTTTTGTAACATCAAACAAGTCGCATGCCCTATGTTTGAACTTATTTTTTAGTTACTGAATGTCTTTGGAATTGACTTATGTGTGATTTTGAGTCAATCATTTTTACTAAATTAAAAAAAAAAATCTTCAGATATAAAAACTTTGGCTATATTAATATACAGCTATATATATTAACATACAATATTAAAATTAGAAATGTATGCACAAAACCACTGAAGTCTTTTACTTAGAAAAATTATTACTATCCCTACAACTAAGAGATTCAGTGTATGTCAGGTAAACTAGGCAAATGTTTATTATTTGTGTTTCTATCTTCTTTGAGCTCTGGTAACCCTTAATATCTACATCTTAAAACTGAATGGATAAAACATTATCTGTGATTCTCAGTCTTTAAAAAAAAAGTCGTCATAGGTATTGTAAAATATTTTAAATTAGAAAATATTTCTTATGTTTCTTTTTCATTGCTCTTAGTTTTGGGTCCTTCTCATCCCATCATAATAGGGAAGATATGATGCCAGCATGACCTGTCACTGGTGATGTTAACTTTGATCACTTAGTTAAGGTAGTATCTGCCAGATTTCTGCATTGTAAAATTACTATTTTTCCCTTTCCGTGCTCTGCTTATTAGCAGTGAATCACTAAATTCAAGCTATACTATACTCAACAGGAGAATTAAACTCTACCTCTTGGAGAGAGGTGTGTCAAATAATTTATGGACATATGTTAAAATCATCACAGTTAATACATATCTAGGGGAGATAATTTGGGGCTATGCAAATATCCCACTTCTCCTTACAGTTTCATCCACTATATTTAGCATTCACCAGAGTCTGACACTTTCTCAATATAATACTGAGGTAATTTTCCTAATTTAATCATGAGAAAGCATCAGACAAACACAAACGGAGGGATATTCTCGTAGATTCTTAAAGACTCTGAGTCAGAAATAATTTCAAGGACCAGAACAAGATTCCAGGTGCCAATCTCCTGCCTCCCAACAAATAACAGCATACAGCACTGATTAACACAAATACATTGTACTATTTAAAAGTTTTATTATACAAGTTAAAAAATTTACCTGGAAATGTTGTGAAGCTCATGAAAATCAAGATGTCTTAGAAATGTAATAGATTCTTTAGAAACTTGACATTCTGCCTTATATTACAAAACATAGCTAAATTCATCAGGGATATATAAATATAAAAGTGACATTAGACACTTGCAAAAAAAGTGAAAGTCAAATAAATATCTAGAAAAAAAATGTTTTCCCTAGAAAGACTAGAATTAAGGTCTTAAGAAAACGAGATGCTGTGGATTTGGTGGCATACATTCCTGTGAGAGAGAAGGTACTGGGGGAGCTTTCATCTCAATTTCAAGATTTTGTTTTAGCCTTTGTATTCTTTATCTTTCTTCTTGTTTCCAGCCATCATGATCCACCTACTTTCTATTTCTCCTTTCCTCTTTTTATTTAGACTTTTTCCATGTTTTTCATCTTACTTTCTTAGAGAAGGCCTCTTTGAAGTATGCCTTTTATGTCAATGATTAACAAGAGACACTGTTAATCATTGTGATAAAGTAATAGGGGACATGTCATTTAATAGAACAAGAATAAGAAATCATATATGTAGCCATAGTAATATTGTTTTTCTGACAACATTTTAATGGTATTTCGGTGATTATCAAACACTATACATAGAAGACGAGTCAAGGATGTTTCAAATTCTTTCATGTTTAAAATCTTTGAGATAAAAAAATAGATATGGTTATCTTACTACTATTATATTGTTACTTTATTTTATCATTATTTTACTTTTTCATAATTATTCTGAATTATTAGGTCCTAAAAACATTCTTGGAGATACAATATGCAGAAATTTCTGAGGAGTAAGGAGAAATGATACATGTTATTTGTTCCTATGTGTTGCTTTAACTCCTTTCCCAATGTTTATTTTTGTTTTATTGCTAGATCCATCTATAAAGAAAAGCTAGCATCTTGCCTAAAGGAAGGAGAATATAAATATGTAAATAATACTTTAATGTGGTGAGATTTTCCTATTTGATTATGGATTTAATAGGCAATGTTATCCTAAATATCAATACAGTTGAGAACCAGATGATCACATTTTGTTAACTATTTCTATATTTCATTTGCAACTAGAATTTTTTGTTTGTTTCATGTATTTGATTAAATATATTTGAAAGCAAGATGTAAAATTTGAAGATAAACACCTTGTTACAGATGAGCAGCACTGCATAGATTCTTATATTTTAAATTATTTCTTAGCATTTAGTTAATCTACCAAGAGTATGCCTACTTTCTTTATCCAAATTCAAAATTGAAGATATCCCTTCAGTGTTTTCTATTAAGAAGGAAAAATAGTAAACATTATCTTTAAAAATTATTATACTTCTGAACTATCAGAATTGGTTTAGCATATATATATATTTCGTGACATTGGTTAACAAAATCTAGTAAGTTTCAAGTGTATAATTCAACAGTATGTCATATTTATATTGCATTGTATGTACACCACCCATAGTTAGAGTTCTTTCTGTCATCTTATATTTTCTTTATTTATCAAGAGATACTTCATGAATGAGGTCACTGAGAATTTGGAGAAGAAAATTATGAACTAATATTCAAATGTATTTAATACAGAAAAAGGTCAGAAAAGGATTTCGGTATTGAGAATAAGGTGGACAAGCAGTATAAATAAATAGAAAGAAGCTTATTTTTTAATTATACTGAAAACGCTAGTATTGAGCAAAGAGTAATACTTTTTAACATCATATCTCTGTCTGAAAATGATCATCCTATAAAGATGGAAAGAAACTTGACAGCCCACTTTGTGTTGGAAAATGATCTGACAATATAGGGGAGGAAAAATAATTCAAATTCAAATTAGAAGTTAGTGACTAAAATAACAGATGTGAATTAAGGCTCAATAAGTCAACTAGTTCATGCCATTCTTAACCCGGTATAAGCAAATCATCCAAAGTCAACTGGCTAGTCTCTTTTAATACCTTCTACAAAATATACCTCCTCTTGCAATCAGCTTTTGTAAATAGCTCCAGAGCACGAGGCCAATTTATTGAAAAAATATCATCTCAAGTTTAAGACAAGAAATGCCTTTTATATTATGATAACCATACCTAACGTAACTTTGCAAACACTGTAGAACTTGTCAAATGTTCTATTAAAGAAGGTGTTTTCATTCAGTTTTATAGTTTTAAATATAATTTAATTTTACTATGGCTTAAAAATTTATACCTCTAACTCTCACCTTTCTCTTGAACTCTAGATTTGTGTATCTAACTCCTTATTTAATATCTCTATTTGGATTTCTAATATTCATCTAAAACCTAGCATGTCCAAAATTGAAAGTCTATATACCTTCTTCACACACACACACACACACACACACACACACACACACACACACACACACACACACACACACACATGCACACACACACACAACTTACATAATCAACTCTTACAGTCTTGCTATCTTAGTAAGTGGCAACTCCACGCTTTGAGTTTATGAAGTCAAAAGTTTTATAGCTATCCTTTCCATCAGGAAATCTTTGGGGCTCAATCCTTTGAAAATAATCAGAACCCCACCACTTTTTATCACCTTCAGTAATGAAGCTTATTAAAAGCCACTATCATCATTTAGATATTCAATTCCCATAACTTCCAACCTGCTTTTCCCACTTTCTGTTAGGGTAGAGTACTTCTTATCTTCCTTACTGATTATAATCTCTATGCCCTCTTGTAGTTTAGTCTCACAAAAGCCTCGTGATTTTTTTAAAACACAATTCAAAATTTATCATTTCTTTACTCACAGCTCTCATGATTTCCTACCAGACTGAGAGTGTTGTATTGGTAGGGCCCAGTCCAATCACCCTATATAAAATAATATTTTTTATCTGGCATGCCTTGACCTTCTATTTTCCTGTCTTATTTTCTCTGATACTTATCACTGGTTGAAAACTTTTATGTTTAATTATTTATATACTTCCTGTCTACTATCATTAGAATCTAAGCTCCATGAAGGTAAAGGCACAGGTCTATTTTACTTGCTACTTTTTTCCAGGCCCCTAGGAAGTTACTCAGCTCAACACATATTTTTGAATGAATAAACACATCAAATAATCAATGACAAGAACAAAGTTAAAGGATTGTGACTGAACTCTATTATGTGATCAATTATTATAGATTGAATTGTGTCTCCCAAAAAGATCTACTCAAGTCCTAATTCTTGAAACCTGTGAATGCAGCTATATATAGAAATAGGATCATTGTGTTTCTGGAGTCCTAGGTTCTTGCCATCTCCCATGATGGAAATCAAGAGAGATCACCACAAGAAAGTTCAGGCAAGGGGCAAAGGTTTATCAAGCTTGTGCACAAGAGAAACAACACAGAGAAAGGAGAAGTTGGTGCAGAGTTTTAAAGGGAGCTAATTGGGGTAAAAGCTGTATCTAGGCACATAATGATGAAGCTTTCTTGGTGCCTGCAAAGTGCAACTGCTATGCTTCTTCATCCATCTCATTAGCATGGTAAATCTCCATCCCTGGACATTATTTAAATTAGGGAAAGTTCACTGTAGGGACACACCTGATCCTTACTGTGCATGCATGATGATAGAGACAGTTCTTTGATACTGTTATGCAGATCTTTTATGGTTTGCCTCTCAAGGCTCCTTGATGCTCATTGGTGGTACCCCAGGACAGATATTCTTGTGAAACTTATCAGGCTTCAACAGCTAACCTCTCAGACTAACTCAACAGCAAGAAGATGCCCTCCTGCTTCATTTGCAGATGAAATCAATTTAAGATGAGGTCATACTGAATTACGATGAGTCCTAATCCAATGATTCCTGTCCTTATATAAAGAAGAAAATTTAAACACAAGCATATACACAGAGAGGAATGCCATGTGAAGAAGGAGACAGAGATTGGAGGGATGTGTCTACAAGCCAAAGAATGCCAAGGATTGCTCATTATCACGAAAAGAGAGAAAAAAAGCATGGAAGGATCCTCCTCTACAGCCTTAAGAGAGAACATGGACTGACTGATATCTTGATTTCAAACTTCAAACCTCCAGAACTAGCAGGTAATAAATTTTTGTTGTTTTAAGCTGCACAGTTTTTGGTAATTTGCTACAGTGACCCCAGGAAAGTAATATATGAATGTTATACTTTTTCCATCAAATCTTAGAATGTTAGAAGTTCAACAGAATCTTTAAATAGAAAGTTTTAAAGACACATATTTAAGATCATTTCCATAGGACAATACTCATTATACTTGACCAACAGCAGTGGTCTTGGGTTTGAATTGCACATCAAACTCATGAAACAAAATAGATTTCACTCAGCCTCTAAGAATAGGCTTTACACAGCCTTTAAGAAAGCACACATGATAGACAACTAGACATGTACAGGAAACAGAGCAGAGACTCATGACTCCCAGCTTGGCTGCTGAATGTCTCAATTTCTCCAAGTTGAGATGTACAAGACCACAGGGGATGAAGCCTAGTGGATACGGACTACCCTGGCTCACAAAAGCTTCACGATCCCATTAGCTTTTCTACCTGCTAAACTTAATCTTCTCAGAGATATGGAACTAAATCTCATCTCTAACTCAGCTGATTACTTATTAATTACTCGTTACCCTTGAATTACAAGTTACACAGTAAACAACACTCTAAGTATAGGTTTATCATTCATTATATATCAATCTAAGCAGGGCTCATTTTTCTTACATCTGATACACACTAACATAGTCCCCATAATATCTTCAAAGAGGATTCAAGCAAGAGTCAAATTCTTGGATGCCCCTCAGGCTAAAGAAAAGGCAACAGATCAGGTAAATAACGCTTTTCCTCCAGAGTATAATGTATAGCTTAAAAACATAGTATTTCAAGAATTGTCTAGGTGAATTAATTTAAAAAAAAGTTTATTTTACTTGTGGAGCATGTTGTATACCTTAAATCATTTACATATAACCACATTTGTTCTCAACAACTCACTGAGGCAAAATAGGGCACTTGTAATATTCTTTACTTATTACAATCCTCTCCAAAAAATTAAAAAAATTTAAAAAGCTTATGAATAACTTTTCTAGTAAATCTTCCAACACCTATGTTTAAGGAGCCTGTTGTTGCTGATTAAGTCAAATAAGAGATGTTTAGATATATTCCCAAATTTGGGGGGATAAACTTCGTAGAAACAGTTAGCAATCTCTACTTATACTTATTTCCTGACTCCACTTTAAACAATAATTATTGAGATGTTTATAGTCAATATTGTGATCTATCCCAGTATTACGTAGGTATATTTTTCTATCTAGCCGTGGATAGGTCCTGGTTTTATCTAAGGAATATAACAACCTAATTTCTGAAATTTTGCCAGTCACCAAATGGAATTCTTTCAGCATGGTAAACTCCACAGAACTGGACAAAAACTAGGAAGCCAAATCTACTAAATTATTCCATAGGAAAATATACTATTTATAATAATAATATGGTTTATATAAAACAAACAGTATAAAATCTTCAGAGAGCCCTATTCTATTTTTTAATTGGAATTATACATTATCAATTAATTTATATATAGATTTTTAAAACTGATTCTTGTCATAATAAATTTTAGCATAATAAATTTGTTTGCTCTTTCCTTTTCTACAGAAAAAAATGTATATACACATTCTTCTTTCTGATTTGAGAATTTTTATTTAACTTTTAACAACTTATATTTCCATTGGCATGAATTTGTAGCATTGCTAATTTAGTATAATTATTACTTTCTGTATAGCAAACACTTAAGTTTGAGATAGCTCTTATTGTTTCTTTCATTAAACAAATGTTTATTAAACACTGTGTGCCAAGAACTGGAAAGTGCTAAAACTTGTGAACCAAGAATGAATAAAACATAATTACTCTCTGGTTCACAATTTGATTGAGAATAAGCTTTAATGTTGTAGAATACCTAAAAATGTACAAATTGCTATCAACATCATAATCAATTCCTTTACACTATTTTTTAGAGTTTAGGTTTGAAATTTTAAAATGTTTCTAATCTAATATTTTCAAAATGGAATATAAGTATCAGGAAAGTTACTATAAAAATAAAATTTCTTGTTCAAATAATTTGAGATACCAGTATAATATATTCCAGAGTGTATTACTCCCTCGGTGGCTATAAAAGTTCTTCAATAAAGAAACCTGTTTGTCCTATTAGTTCTAAACTCATTTAACTTTAGATTAATTTTTCCACACATGTAGCAAAATCCTAGATAACTGATATTTTGTAGAACACAGTTTGATATATTGTAATAAATACTGATGGGTCTATTTGATTTTAAAACTAGGCTTATGTCAGTCATGTTATTTCCTAAAATACTTATGTATAGATTGAATCGATCTGAGTTTTTAAGAGCTATCTATTTTTAGAAAAATATCTCAACTTGAGGAGTACCATATCAGGGATTAAGCTGGTGCCGTTTTCCTCTCTTCTTTAGCTGGAAATGCTCTCAAATACTTCACAATATAGTAAGGGAAAAGCATCATCTTGGAGTAGATTTATTCACTTTTAATTCCACAAATATTTATTAGCCCATTTCTGTGCCAGATTCTGTTTTAGCCACTGCGGACACAATGAGAACCAAAAAGATACGACATCTACCTTAGTGGAGTTTACAACTAGTGAGGCACATACAAATATTTATCCAATAACTATGCACAATATGCATACATTTCAAATGAATAACTTTTATAAAGGGAGGATACTCTTTTTTATTCTGAAAAAAAAATTGATCAAATAGTTTCCTCTAGCTATGTAAATATACAAAGCAAATTACCTTTAATGATCTTTTCTGCTCTTGGAAGAACAGCTTTGAGTAGTATTCCTCAGATGATGAAATATCTGAGAAGCAAGCTCCATTGTCCTGGGAAACAAAGTAGCAATGTAGTTATGCTTTAAGTAGCTTTGAGACATGATTGTTGGTAGCTCTGCAGAAAGCTAAGCAGTGTTTCTGGAGGTGGTCTCTGGAACTAGCCCTGACCACATGAATCCCAGGGAAGGATGACTGATCCACATCTTGGGAAGCTGTGACATCAAATTGCAAGACTTAGTAGACATAACACTGGATCCTCAGACCTCCTAAGGTATGAAGACATTTCAACTAAATCTAACATTGACTATTAGCAGAACTGTTGTGAAAGGGTTCTCACCTCCTGATACAGTTGCTTTCATTGAGTTATAAAACCCTCCTTGAAAAATAACTTTCAGTGTGAAAGTTATTTCAAATTGCCAACCTGCAACTTCTGCCAGAGATATTTAGTCTCAAGTGGCACAAGCACTCTGAGTCTCAAATCTCTATCACTTCAGGCTTGTGAGTCAACAAAAGCAGAACCTGGTTATTCCTACTTCTCTAGGGTAACTTTAGAATCCAATAGAAGTTAACAGATGATGGAGTTGAAAGTACTTTTATGTCAGCCTCCTGGCCTATTTATCCGGCACTTTTCTTAATCAAGCTTATTTATTCAAAATAGGAAATATGACAATGTGCTTCTCTTCTTTCCATTTTCTTATATATAATATTTGTGCTATTTACAACAAGACAAATATATTTAAAACAGAGCTTTACCTAAGAATAAATTCTTTTTTCTAAATAATGATATGCATATATCGAACAAATTGTCCAATAGACCTGGTGAGTTACACCGTAGGGTTTGGCATAGAGTAGGTCCAGAGCAGAACCAAAGTCTGCCACTCTGAGCTTTGAGATATTTCGATGACAAGGAAGAAGGCAGATAAGGAAAACTGCTAGTGGAATGCGTGTTCTGATCTCCCTTGTCTAGACAGAAGCCCAGAGGTAGGAGGTGAGTTAGATTCATTGAAGGGGCTTTAAAACCTTTCTGTGAAGCACTAATGTGGTTTCTGTTTTTCCTAATAATCTGGTCCAAAACAACGATAATCATATTGTTTTTAATCCTAGAAAAAGTTTACGCATAATTCAATTTTAGGTCAATTTCTTCTGAAAAAAAAGAAGAGGCTAAAACTTAAGACAATTTATTCGAAAAGCATTTCTCACATACATAATACAGGAGGTTGTATTATTGACTAGATTCATATGGTTCTTTGCCTTCTTATATGTACACTATTCTAATTTAAGAGGATTTATCATGCTTACCATGTCTTCTTCCTTTGTCCTGTGTCAGTATGAAATTCTGTCTATCTTGAGAAATGCAATTGTTTAGAGATGTTTATCACCTTGGCTCCATGCAATCTAATATTTATGAAAAGTAGTGGTTACTTGTATACATATCTTCAGGTTTCATTTTACAGTGTAGGAAAGAAACATAGTCTAAAAATACAATATAATATTTATATCTCAGTCTGGACAAGAGGCAAATTTAAGAGTAATTTGAAAATATGCCCAAATAAAATAAAAATTAAAAGGTATAAATTTTCTCTATACAAAATAAATACATTTCCAAGAGGATGAACTTTTAAGTGCCCGTCTCACCATATCGACTTGTTCTATTTTCCTATGTGTAACTGGAATATTAAAATATTTGTATGTGACAGGTATTTTTAAAAAATAATTTAACCATATATATGTTTCTGTATACCACAGAATGTAAAATACATTTGATTGACCTGATAATGATAAAGTAAATAAATAAATAACAAGTCTTTTTTAAGGGGTGTGAGATAGAGAAGGTTTACAAAACTGACCAAGACATCAAATACTTTACAATGAATACAAGCAAAACACATCTTGTGTCAATGGTGAATGTTGCACTGATGACCTAAGGGATTCAGAGACTCTAACCTAACTAAATACAACATCCTGAGAGGTGACAGTGGGGAAGCATGCTATTATATCTCACAGGAAACATTCTGATTCTGATGCCTCATTCTTATGACAAAGGTGGCAACTAGAATAGAGAATAGCACAGCATGGATCCATCCTCCTGACAAAGACAGGAAGAAGAATGGAAAATAATGCAAAGTTAGCACCTTCTTATTGAATATATTGTAATCTTAGGTTTTCTTCTCTTCCAGCAAGAATGTAAGACATTTAGTCCTGACAAAGTGTAACTGTGACCTAATAATTGCTAGAACTCCAGGCTTTAGAGAGTTTCCCAGAAAGGATTTGTTTTAAAGGAAGTATAACTGTTATACCACAGAATCATGTAGGAAGTATAACCGGGACTCCTCAAATTTGTGTTGTGATAATCTCAGATTATAAGCAAGAAGAAATGACTTATGTTAGACAAAGGCAAATAAAAAACCTGCTACAAATTCTGTAGTTACAAAATTTGTCATTGTAGCTATCAGTACAGAACAAATAGCACAGCTCTTTCTACGTATGTGTGTACATGGACATATGAATAGATGACAGATAAGCTAGAGATTGTAAAAATAAAATAAATTTATAAAGGTCAGAAGAACAACACATTGTTGCAGTCATTAAAAAATATTTTTCAAGGGTCAGTTTTCCACAGTTAAAGCAAACTGAAAAAATTTAAGTTTTTTTTGTAAATAAAAGTACATGCAAATATTATTATGAGTGTCTGTTGTGCTTTCCATAATAATCTGACCATGCCAAACTGTATAGAAATTCATTTCTAATTTAACAACTTGTGACTGTTTAAAATCTTATGGAAGTTAAATTTCATACCTTCGTTCCAAAATATTTTTGCCACGTCAAGATATGCAACTTCTGAAACAACAATTTGAGTTCTAGTAGCAATGTAATATAGGGTTGTATACATTAATGTATTTAACTCTCACAACACGTCTGTGAAAAAAGACCAGTTATTATCTGTACTTTACCAAAAAAAAAAAAACCTAAGAAAATAGTCCAACATCTGTCTAGTGGAAGCTGGAATGAAATTTCAAAGTTCTAAAATAAAGTATGAAGTTGGCATAAGAATTAAAGTACTATACTCTGAGACATATGCTATGCCATATACATATGGAGAAATTTAAGTCTATTTTTAACATGGAAAAATAATCTGATAATTGTATCTAATTTATCCATTAATAGAAATATGAGTTTAAAAAATGACTTATTGAAGGAGTTTTCAGCAGATTGGGATTTTTGCTTACATATATCTTGTACTTGTTTCTTTGTTTTAAAGGCCTCAGCAGTAGTTAGACTCAGCTTGCTCAAAGTGGGAAGTCAGGTATTTGGGTACTAGTCTCATTGAGCTATTTGTGTGAACGTCATAAAGATCTCATGACAGAGACAATAGCTAAACATATTGGAAGTTATAGCTTAGTTTCTCAAACCACTGTGCTCTGTAAGCACTGTGCAGTGCCCCAGGTAGTAGAAGAAACCACCTTAAGAAGAAGCAAGTCGCAATTCATTAGCTGAATCTCAGTAGAAGAGATGTCAGGGGAAAAAAATCTGCATGTGATACAGTAGTGGAGATCATGCTTCAGGAGGAGTGTAAGAAACTGAAATATTAAGTTAAAGAAAAGATATAAAATATATAGTCAGAAATAAAGAGAGACCCAAGCTAATAGAAGGAGGCTTCAAACACTTTCACAACGTGTGTGTAGAAAAATGTCAAAATAATAATTGTAGCTAGCATTTTTAGGTGCTTACTCTATGGTAGGAATCATCTTAAGTGCTTAATGTGCATTAACTCATCCTCACAATAATTCTATGATGTAGATTTTTTTTATTATTACTATGATCATTTTATACATAAGAAGATTAAAACACGGAGAGATTTAGATCTTGCCTAAAGCGAACCACCTACTAAGGATTGGAACTAGACTTTACTCAGGGCAGCTAGGGCTAGGATACATTCTCCTAATCACTAAGAAACAACCTCTTGTTGAAAGCATTACAGATAGAAGAAGGAACCTGGAAAAGAGCAGGCATTCCAGGGATTCCACTGAAAAATGTGTATAGCAATGGTAATTTTCTTGTTATTTGGATTGTATCTTTTGATTGTACTTCAGGCTTGTTTGGTCTAGAAAATGTAGGTTGAACATGTAAAAAAAAGGAAATGGAAGAAAAGTGTAGGAAAAGAAGAAACAGAAAAAAATTAAGGGAAGGAACCCAGTCTAGAACCCCTTTTCTTCTCTGCTTCTCATATGATGTGGTTAGTTTTGCTGCAAGGGCCCAATATAAATGAATTAATATTGCTATTATTACCCTCACTGGATACTATCCTGTGGTCCTCCATTTGGTTCAATTACTTGTTTATGTTTCCTAATAAATGTTGAGTTATTGGTTCTGTTCCCAGTCAACTAAAAGTGATTTATAGCAAAAGGAAAGAATATATGATTAGGGCAATCCAAGAGGTAATTAATATATTTTCAGAATCCCTGTTATATAAATAATGTATATTCATATTTGTTTGAGAAAAGTTACCAAAAGTCATTAAGAACTAGAAAAGTTGGATTCTTAGAATTTCATTAAAAGAAAGATCATACTGCTTGATTTAGAATGCATTAGAGAAAGAAGCCAGTTGACAAAGAAGTCGGCTCAGATTGTCCAAGTTTAAAACAATCAATGCTTGTAAAATAAGGGTTGTAGCTATGAAAATGTGAAGAGTCAGTATTTGGCTTCTTTCGTTTTGTGTTAGTTCTATTTGTTAAATATATTAAAATATTCTAAACACGAAAACCCTCAAAAAGTCAACATCCTAAGATGTCTTGGTATATATAAGCCCCGAAAAGTTATCACTCATTTTTGCCTTTTTATATCGTCTAATGGAAACCTATGTGACTTAGATGCCATTCCTATAGTCCAAGAGATCATGTCCTCTAATGTCCTCCACAATTGGAAGGTTTTATTTTCTTCATGCAAATCACTTAACTCTTCTAGGTCTTATTCTTCTCATCTCTAATATGGAATAGAAAGATTTTAATTTTCTCTCTTCTTTATTGCCTTTTAATGACTTGTTTAAAGATCACTTTCTGTTCCTTTAGCTGTAGGAATAATTTTAAACAACATTTTATTTTTTAATCTTTTAGATTCAAATTTGTGCTAATGGTTTCTATTAATATTCAGATTTAGGTTTCAGATAAGTATTAGAGATGGCATTATAGAACTGATCTGTAAAATAATCAAATAAACATATTCCTGATTACATACATCCTTCATATAGTGTTACACAAGCCAGCAGTGTTAGGAAAATATTGCTAGAATATTTTAAGCAAACACACCAATATTTATACAATCAAAAAAGCAATTCTGTCTCCCTTGAAGCAATGTTTTGTAAGGCTGTACATTTTATTTCAACAATCACAGTGCTGTTCAAACAGCATTTCAACTCTTCTTTTAGAATCGCCTTCAGAACCTATGATGCTTTCATATTAATAGGCTTAATAATGGCAAAATTTTATCCATGATGGATAGGTATGGCTGTTCACAAAGAAGATTGATTTTCTTATAGAGCTTATTGAATGACTCTTACCTAACACCAAAACAGATATTCCAAAATTGTTTTGAACAGTGACAATATCATTGCAATACATACACATATCTAAACTGAAATGTGCTTAAATAACTAAGAACAAACTTTCTCAAGGGAATTAATATAAAGAAGAATATTGTTCATTTGTAGTATAATTTCTAGCTTTTTCTTTTATAAATTCCTTGCTTTAGTACTTACCCATCATTTATATAGATTTTTTCTATCTATAGAAATACTATGAATATCTGTCATAAAATAATTGTCATAATGTATTGATAAATTTATCTTTTCCATATTCATATGTTCCAAGACATAGTATAATTGTAGAATTATACACAGTTATCTATAAGGTGGGGCAGATTATTTAAGATGACATTTTTCTTTCTATTCTGTCCAATTTGTGTGTGATATTTTCTTTACTAGTATTTTTAAAAGAAAAATATTGGACAAAATTATTGCTCAACTAAATTCCATCAAAATGTCATTATTTTTATGTGCTTAAAAGGCTTTTTTCTTCTGTTATTAAGTAATAATGATTATAATTTGACAAAAATGAATAATTAAAATAAATGACAAATATATGATTTAATAAAACAATATAAAAGACAAAGCAAATATTTTAAAAATCCTTTTATTATTTTGAAACTACATTTTAATTATTCTAACTCATTCTACATAAATTTATATGCACATATGTACATATCTGTATACACATATATACACATTCACGTATATTCAATTATTTATTACTTTGGGTTATCTCTGGATATAAACTGTGCTTTTTAAGGTTTCATGTTTAGTTTACATTGATGATACTGAATTACTAGATCTTTATGTATTTCTACATGTTTTGATAAAATTTGTATCTATATTATAAAGCTTCATATATTGCTATGAGAGAAAGAAATTGCGTTTAGTTAGTAAATCTGTTCCATGTTCTTTAAATTTACCCTTTGCTGACTTTAAGAAAAAAGTTCTAATACAGAGAAGGCAATGTGAAAGATGGAGGCAGAGACTGGAATGATGAGTTTACAAGCTAGGGAACGGCCAAGGATTGCCTGCAGCCACCAGAAGCTGAGAAAGTGGCATGTGATGGATTCTCCCTCAGAGTTTCCAGAAGGAACTGACCCTGCCCATACGTTAATTTTGGACTTCTGGCCTCCAGAACTATCAGACAATAAATTCCTGTTGTTTAAAGCCAAAGGAAAAAGTTCTATGAAAAATTACTTTTCTAGAAAAATATTCTAATGATACTTTTAGTAGAACTGTACAAATATATAATGGTTCTGAAAGCTTAATTGTACATGACATATTTAAGAATAGATTTAATTTTAATTGCAAAAGGAAAATACTTTCTCTATAATTTGAGTGAAACAAAGTGTTTTTCATTGGAAAAGAAATTTGTAATATTCTGAATCAGTTATAAATGTAAATTTCCAAAATAGTAGATAAACTTTTTTTTTTTAACATTTGTGTTATTCACTGAATACCTATTATACATTGGGCCCAAACTATTAAAGACACAAAGAAAGTGGATATTATCAGTCCCTTCAAAAGGTACACTTTCTATTAAGAAATACAAACAGAAAAAAAAAAAAAAACAAAGATATGATCATTTCAACTGTGAGTATTAAAGAAAAGTAACTGTGGGACAGGTCAGCCTGTTAACACCCTACATATATC
>NW_011888987.1:1282026-1328843 GCF_000151845.1 Pteropus vampyrus | reverse complement strand
AATTTATAAATTAAGCTTAATCATAGGTATATATGCATGTTTAGGAAAAACAGAGTATATACAGGGTCCTGTATTATCCACGGTTTCAGGTATCCACTCAGGGACTTGGGACATATCCTCCATGGATGGGGGGGAGCTACTTTACATATTTAATATGTCACAGTTTCTGGGATCAAGAATCTGGTCGCGGCCTAACTGGATCTCCTGCCTTACACTCTCTCATTTCACAGGCTACAACCAAGGTGTCAACCCAGTGTCTGCAGTTTCTTTTCTTCTTTTTTTTTTTTTTATTAAATTTATTGGGGTGACATTGGTTAATAAAACCATACAGATTTCAAGTGTACAATTCAACAATACATCACAGGTATATTGCATTGCGTGTTCAACACTCAAAGTCAAATCTCCTTTCATCACCAAATATTTGACTCTCTTTATCTTTATCTTCCTCACCTTCCCTCTCTTTCCCTATGGTAACCACTAAACTGTTTTCTGTGTCTATGAGGTTATGTTTTTCTTGTTCTTTTGTTGCTTTCAGTTTTATATCCAACGTGAGTGAAATGATATGGTTCTCAACTTTATCAGTCTGACTTCGTTTACTTAGCATAATTATCTCAAGATCCATTCATGTTGTCGCAGATGGCAGTATTTCATCTTTTCTTATGGCTGAGTAATATCCTGTTGTATATCTGTACCACATATCTTCTTCATCCAATCGTTTATCAAAGGACACTTCGGTTGTTTCCATGACTTGGTCATTGTGAATAATGATGTAGTGAACATCAAGGTACATATACCTTTACAGATAAATGTTTTCAATTTTTTTAGGTAGATACTCAGAAGAGAAATTTTATTCTTAATTTTTGAGGAACTTCTATACCATTTTCCATAACCTCTCCAACATGTTATTTCTTGTCAAGTTGATGATAGCCATTCTAAAAGATTTGAAGTGGTTATCTCATTGTGGTTTTGATTTGCATTTCTACAATACCTAGTGCAGTTGAGCATCTTGTCATATGTTTGTTGGCCACTTGCATGTCTTCTTCGGAGAAATGTCTGCTCAGGTCTTCTGCTCATTTTTGAATTAGATTTCTTTTGTTGTTATTGAGTTGTATGAGTTCTTTACATATTTTGGATATTAGCCCCTTTTTGAAGGTGTTGTCTGCAAATATCTTTTCCCATTTAGAAGGTTGCCTCTTTGTTTCGTTAATGGTTTTTTTGTTTTGTTTTGTTTTGTTTCATTTTGTTTTTGCTGTGCAGAAGTTTTTTAGTTTGATATAGACCTATTCATTTATTTTTGCTTTTACTTCCCTTGCCTTTGAAGTTAAATTAAAAAAATCCTCTCTAAAACCAAAGTCCATGGATTTAGTACCTGTTTTCTTAAATGAAATTTATTGTTTCAGGTCTTATATTCAGGTTTTTGATCCATTTTGAGTTAATTTGGTTGTATTGTGACAGATAGCAGTCTAGTTTCATTCCTTTGCCTGTGGCTTTCCAATTTTCCCAGCACCATTTATTGAAGAGGCGTTCTTTTCTCCCCTTGTATGTTTTGACTCCTTTGTCGAAAATTATTTGACCATATGTACATGTGTTTATTTCTGGGCTCTCAATTCTGTTCCACTGGTCTGTGTGTCTCTTTTTCTGCCAATATCATGTTGTTTTGATTATTGCTGCTTTGTGGTGTAATTTGAAGTCAAGCAGTGTGATACCTCCAGCCTGTTTTCTTTTTTTTTGCTTTGGCTATTGAGAGTCTTTTGTTATTCTATACAAATCTGATGGTTTTTTGTTCTATTTCTTTAAATATTGCCATTGGAATTTTGATGGTGATTGCATTAAATTTGTATATTGCTTTGGGTAATATGACCGTTTTAACTATGTTAATTCTTCCAATCCATGAACACAAAATATTTTCATTTCTTTATGTCTTTTTAAATTTCTTTTAATAATGTCTTGTAGCTTTCAGTGTATAGGTTCTTCACATCCTGTGTTAAGTTTCTTCCTAGGTATTTTATTCTTTTTTTTTGAAATTGAAAAAAGGAATTTTTTTTTTCATTTTTCTTTTCTTGAAATTTCATTGTTAGCTTATAGGAATGCAAAGGATTTTTGTACGTTGATTTTGTATCCTTTGTTTATTGTTTCTAATATTTTTTTGTTGGAGTCTTTGGGGTTTTCTATTAAAGAACCATTTCGTCTACGAAAAGTGACAATTTACTTCATTTCCAGTTAAGACGCCTTTTATTTCTTTCTCTTGCTTGATTGTTCTAGCTAGGACTTCCAGTAATATATTGAATAAGAGTGGTGAGAGCAGGTATACTTGTCTTGTTACTGATCTAAGAGGAAAAACTTTCAGTTTTTCATCATTAAATATAATATTAGCTGAGGGTTTGCAGTTTCATCTGAAGCCTCAGCTGCTGAAGGATCTGCTTCTAAGTTCACTCAGCATAGTTGAACTGAAGGCCTCAGTTTTCCCCTAGCTATTGGTCAGGGTATGCTCTCATCCTTATATTGTGAGCATTTTCAGCATGACAGCCTACTTCTGAGTATGAAAGCCAAATAAAGCAATTAAGAGAGTATATTAGCAAGATGGAAGTCACAGTCTTTCGTAACCTAATCATAGAAGTGACATCTTATCACTTTGTGATATTCTTTTGGTTAGAAGCAAATCACTAGATGCAGCTGAAACTCTAGGGGAGGGTACTTGCATGTGGATAGGAATTCAAGAAGATGAGGTCATTGAGGGCCAGCCTAAATTCTGCCTATCACAGAGTTAATAAAACTACTTATAAAAGTTCTATGGGAGAAAAGAGGGATAACAAATTGCAACTACATGCACTAAAGAAAAGTTTCTTGGAGTAAGATCCAGGTGGATTGATTCTCAATGTTTAGTTTAGAAACGTGTTAAGTGGCTAAAACATTTTCATTTTGCAGCTAATTATACAAGTGAATTAAAAATATTAAGAATTCCTTTTGACTTAGGAACATACTATGCAGGGTAATTATTATTCTTTGAACACTTATTACATGCCAACCACTGTGCATCTAAGTTATTATTTAATATAACAATCTACCTATGAGAATTCTTTTTAAGTGAGAAAAACTGGGCACATCATTTAAAGATGCTTTAGTGAAGCATAAGTTGAAGAAATCAATAGACTTAATATGTATTGAGTCATTGTATGTTGGGAGCATCCATTTTCAGAATATGATAGCTTTGGATTTTATTCTTTTTGTAACACCTTCTATGAATACAAACTTATCTTAGTGGTGGTTGATATTCAACATGATGATGATACATTTCATTTTCTTACTGATATTTTTCATATGTAACTTCAATTAGTGACTCATTGGCCATATTTTTTACATCCAAGAGTAATCTAGTTACATTATTTCTGTGGCCCTATGTTCATCAAAAAGCACTGAAAACATTTTTTTTAGACTTTTTAAATTCAATTTATCTATTTATTACTCACCACCCATACATTCCTGGTTGGTAAGATCAGGTAAATAAAGTATATATGACAGAATACATCCCACTGACAAACAACTAGTTTACCTACTTTGTTATTGCCAAGAACACACTCAACTCACTGCCATCTCTTTCCAGAATGCTCCTTTCATGGTTCCAGTAGTTTGACCTCTTCTAGCACTCTACATCCAGGCTGTTACTGTCAGAAATGAGTGAATCATTAGGCCTCTCTAATGGAAGCTAATGTTCCACCTGCTGTGGATGGATCAAAATTGGTTTAAGAATTATGCTAATCAGTATCACACCAAAGGAGAGACCATTCAGGAAAGAAACACTCTCCTGGTTGGCTCTACAAGCATCTCACTTTGAGAAGTCCCTTTTTTTAAAATTAATTTCTTACTTTCCATCATAGCTCTGGACTTTATGTTTTGGATGTTTTTTCATCTTGAAACTACCTCATCTATCTCGTGGACCTTTGCCCCCGATGATCTCACTCCCACACTGATCTTGGCTCTCAACCCTCTAGATTGCATGGTCAGAACACCAGACCAGCTCATTTCATGTAAAATATAGGGTTAAATTTTCCCTTTTATGTATTTATGCAAATGCACAAGACCAGCACAATTTCAATAGTGTTAGTAACTAGACATGTTCATAGTCTTCATGACTCCGGGAGGAATTCTTATGATTAGTCAAGGAGTCCTAAACAGATCACCAGGGCTAGGCAGGAACAAAGAAGGACATGTCCATCAAATCCTACTGTGTACTTATATCAAAAACTTGCTATCTTTTTAAATTTTATTTTTATTTTTTAATTACTGTTGGCATATGATATTATATTAGTTTCAGGTGTACAACATAGTGATTAGACATTTATATAACTAACAAAGTGATCACCCTGATGAATGTAGTACCCATCTGACACTATACATAGTTATTACAATATTATTGACTATATTCCTTATGCTATACTTTACATCTTCATACTGTATTGTAACTACCAATTTGTATTTCTTAATCCTCTCTCCTTTTTCACCTACCCCAACCACCTCTCATCTGGCAACAACCAAAATGTTCTCTATGAGTCTGTTCCTGTTTTGTTTGTTTATTTTGTTCTTTAGATTCTGCATATAAGTGAAATAATATGACATTTTTGTCTGAGTTACTCTACTCAGCACAATAACTTTTAGGTCCATCCATGCTGTCGCAAATGGTAAGATTTCATTCTTTTCTATTGTTGAGTAATATTCCATTATATTTATGTATCACCACTTCTTTATCCATTCATCCATTGATGGTCACCCAGATTGTCTCCTGCAATGAACATATGAATTCTCATGTCTCTTTGAAGTAGTGTTTTCGGTTTCTTTGGATAAATACCCAGAACTAGGATAACTGAGTCCTTCTTTGTCTCTTGTTATAGCCTTTGTTTTAAAGTCTATTTTGTCTGTCATAAATATTGCTACTCCAGCTTTTTGTTTGTTTGTTTCCAGTTTTATGAAATGTCTTTTTCCATCCCTTTACCTTCAGTCTGTGTGTGTCTTTCAATCTGAAGTCTCTTGTAGGCAGCATATGTAAGGGTTTTGTTTTCTTATCCATTCAACCATCTTATCTTTAGATTGAAGCATTTAATTCTTTTATATTTAAAATATTTGTTGATAGATATATAGTTATTGCAATTTTATTATTTATATTTTTTATCTTTTTTTTTTCCTTTTTACTTATTTTTAATGAAGTCCCTCTAACATTTCTTATAATACTGGTTTAGTGGTGATGAACTCCTGTAGCCTTTTCTTGTCTGGGAAGCTCTTTATATGACCTTTGATTCTATAGCTTTGCTAGATAAAGTAATCTTTGTTGTAGGTCCTTGCTTTTCATCACTTTAAATATTTTGTGCCAATCCTTTATGACCTGCAAAGTTTCTGTTGAAAAATCAGTTGACAGTCTTATAGGAGTTCCTTTGTAGGTAAGTAACTGCTTTTCTTTTTCTGCTTTTAAGATTCTCTCTTTTTCTCTAACTTTTGGCATTTTAATTATAATGTCTCTTGGTGTGGGGCTCTTTGAGTTCATCTTATTTGGAACTCTGCACTTCCTGGGCCTGTATGTCTACTTTCCATCATTATTTCCATCATTAAAATAGGTTTTTAATTGTTTGCTCTCTATTTTTCCCTTCTGGTAGCCCTATGATGTGAATCTTAGTTTGCTTGATGTTGTCCCAGAGGCCCTTTAAACTGTCCTTATTTTATTTTATTTTATTTTTTGGACTCTTTTTTCTTGCTGCTGTTCTGATTGTGAGTTTTCTACTATCTTATCATCTAAATTGCTGATTGAATACTCTGCTTTATCTAATCTACTGTTGATTCCTCCTAAGGTATTCTTCATTTTAGCTATTGCATTCTTTATTTTGAACTGGTTCTTTTTTTATGTTTCTATTTCCGTTTTCATATTTTCTATCTCTTTGTTAAAGTTCTCACTGAGTTCATCTACTCTTCCCCTAAGTTCATTGAGCATCCGTATATCAAGTATTTTGAACTCTGCATCTTGTAGATTGCTTTTCTCCATTTTGTTTAGTTCTTTTTCTGGAGCTTTGTTCTGTTCTTTCATTTGGGACATTGTTCTTTGTCTTCCCATTTTGGCTGCCTCTCTGTCTTTGTTTATATATATTAGATAGGGTTGCTATGTCTCCTGGTCTTACTGGAGTGGCCTTGTGTACCAGATGTCCTGCGGGGCCCAGTGGCATAGTCTTCTTGGTCAATATGAGTCAGATGCTCCAGGTGTGTCTTTTTTATGCATTGTGTGTGCTCTCTTCTTGTAGTTGAGCCTTGGTGGCTGTTTGCATGTCAGCGAGTGGAATTGGTATTTGGGCTGACTGCTTGTGAAGAAAGCCAGTGACTACAGTGGAGGAGCTTTATTAGAGGGGCCGACTCTATGGAGAAGGATTCACTTTAGTAGGGTTCTGGTGCCTGCCCAAGCTGTCCTTTGGGTGTGTCATCCTCAGCTGTGATCCTGGGTTGTATTCCAGCTCAGACTAAAGCCAGCCATTGTGTATTAAAGCTGGGGTCTTCTGGGAGGGGCCCAGCCGCAGGCCAAATACAACTGCAGCTTGTGCCCTGCCTAGGGCTACCTGCCATGAGCCACCAAGCAATTCATAGACAGTTGCCACCCATGCTGGGCTTGGATGTGCCTTGAGAGGCCAAGCTGTAAAGCGAGGCCAGCTGTCACAAGTGCCAGTCCTGGGTTTGCTCAGCAACTGATACAGGGCATGCTGAAGCCAGATGCTGCTTGCTTAGGTTTTGTAAACCTTTGAAAGATTTTACAAAAATTTGCAGCATGAGCCAAGGCAGGAAATCCACTGGAAGAGACTTGAGTGGGCCTACAACTTGGGAGGGGCAGGATTTCAGGGAATCACCAAGGTGGGAATGATGGTGTTAGCCAGATTGATAGAGACTCAGATATGGCGGTAGCTCAAGCCCACATGCCAGGCAAGGGAGAGTCCAACATAGGAACAATGCCCTCCATTAGCACTTCTGTCTGAAAGCCACCGCTCCAGCCTTTGCCCTGAAGCCAGACAAGTCAGTTCCTCTCTGTATGTCCCCAGCACCTGCCAAGCTGCTGTCCCAGCACTGGAGAGCAGAGCAAGTGAGTCTGTCAAAAGTAAGTTAGTGCATGCAGGCCTCTCAAGAGAAATATCTGGGACTCTGCCAGACCTGTCTTACTTAGCCACAGTCTGCACTGTTTTTCACAGCCAGTAATTGTGGGAACTTCTTTTTCAAACACTGGAACTTTGGATTAGAGAGTCCAGTGTGGGGCCAGACTCCTTGCTTCTCTGGGGATATCTTCACAGCCAAGATATCCCTCCTGATTCCCAGCCACCTCACGCAAATGTGAGACCAGTTTGTTCTGCAGTCTCTAGGTGGCCTTCTCTTTATGTTTCCAGCTGTAGGACCTCCACTCAGCCAACCTCAGGTGACTCCCAATTATGGCTATTCCACGGTCCAGTTGTAATCTTGATGTAGATGCAAGAGGAGGCAAACACAGCACGCACCCACTCCACCATTCTGACTGGAAACCCTCCTTTCTCAAAAACTTGCTTTCTTAACAAAGAAAATTCAGCATGTACTTCTCTATTATACCAAGAATTTCTGAGCTGAATGGGACTATTACACACCGTTATTCCCATCAAAAACTCTCTTTCTATAACTATTTGAGGACTATTCCCCAAGAACAGAACAAAGCCAGTCATAGAGAGGCATGGCCAGAGCAACATTTCCTCTTGTAATGGGAGTTTTACAGTAGAGAGGTAGAAGAAAACCATATATGGTCTACCCGAAGTTGTAGTTTTTCCAAGCAAGGGAAGGAATATTAAATCTCTTCAAATAATTGGTAAATACTTAAAATAATTCTGTGTGGTCAGATGAGGAAGCAGTGAGGGAGACACAGAGAGACCCCTCCTTAGTCTAATAGCACAGACAAGAGACATGGAATTTCATAGTGGTCAAGTGCCCAGGCCTGTCTCCTTAATAATTACATGGCCTCTCTGTGCCAGTTCCCCCACAGGTATTTTGTTTTGTTTTGTTTTGTTTTGTGAGACTTAAATGAGTGAAGTCTCTTAAAATACTTAGAATAATACCTGGCACATAGTAATCACTCAGTAAGTATCAGTTATTGTTATTAAATAATTAATAACTGGACACTAGAAATTCATGTGGGGAGAGAGTCAGTCTTATAACTTAATAACTTAAAATAGATGCTGACAGCACCTGAATAAGCAGTGAAGACAATCAAGAAAAGTTGTCTCACTCTAAATATTGGCAAACAGCTAACCTAAATAGTTTTATTATCAATGAGCATAAGGAACAGACACATGTGCATTCTCATACATGCAAAAACACTTTTAAATACACAGTACACATGCACACACTCACCATGAAGCCTATAAAGAAAATTCATATCACAAACTAAGATGGAAAATAAGTTTACTCCAGAGGAAAAGCAAAAAGAAACTTTTGAAAGATTTGCTGCAGCAAACAGAAGTGTTTTGGTGGAAGCAGATTTTATACTCATTAAATGGAAAAACATAAACAGCGAAAGAGGAGATGAAATATTACCTAAGACTAAATAGTCTCAGATTAAAGGGATGTCGCATGAATAGCAGGCAAATGTAAAAGAGCAGGATGAAACAAGGAACTATTGTAGGGAAACTAAAAATAAAACATCTAAATATGTTTCAGCTTTAAGAATAAAAAGCAAAATCAACACTACATAAAATTAAATCACTGATTATGGAAATCTGGAGAACTCTTCTACAGCACAGAATATAAAGAAAAAAAGATGAAAAAGATAAGAGAGAAGATTAGAAATGTAAAATAGAAAGGAATGAAGTTGCATTTATGACCAATTGGTATTTTAGAGAAAGGGATTAGATCAATTGGGACAGGAGCAATAAACTTCCATCTAAATTAGACATAAGATATAAGAGAAGGGTAAAAAATAACTTTTTGTATTTAGAGAAAGATACAAGTCTACAAACTGAATGATCTCATTCTGCAACAAATATTAAAAGAATTTTTTTAATTCTTAAAATATATTTATTGGATTATTATTCCAAATAAAAGAGGCAAGTTTCAGAAAATAGTAGCAAATTGGTAACCCATCTTAGACATGCAAGATGGAAAACTACATATTAGCATCTTTAAGAGCTTATGCTATAATATAGTTTTTTTCTAAAATTCTATGACCATAAATTTTCTTCTTTCAAATAATACTGATTAACTTTATGCAAAAGCAGTATTCCATACTGAAGTTTTATAAATGCCAATCAATCACATGTTGTGAACTTTTTGAATAATGTTACATAAAATTCCTTTACAGAGTTGTTGAATAAAAATAATTTATTCAACAATTATTGAATTGTTGAATAAATTCAATAAATATTGAATAAATTCAATAAATATTCAATATTTATTGAATTTATTCAACAATTCAATAATTGATTTGAATTGATTCCCACCTACATTAGTTTGCTAGGGCTGCCATAAGAAAACACCACAGACTATGCGGCTTAAAAAGAGACATTTTTTTCACAGTTCTAGAAGATAGAAGTCCAAAATCACAGTGTTGGCAGGGTTGGTTTCTTCTGAGACCTCTCTCCTGGACTTGTAGATGACAATCTTCTCCCTGTGTCTTTTCATGGTCTTTACTCTGTGTGTGTCTGTGTCCTAATCTCCTCTTCTTATAAGGACATAGGTTATCTTGAGTTAGAGTCCATCACAACAATCTCATTTAAACTTAATTACCTCTTTAAAGACCCTTTCCCCAAATACAACCATATTCTGAGGTTAGGGACTTCAATATATGAATTAGTGTGTGTGTATGGGTCGGGGGCACAATTCAACCCATAATACTACCAAAAAATTAAAAATAAAATAAAGCGCTTCTCAGATTTCTATCCAACATTAAAAGCCAGAAAATATGAAACAACTAATTCAAAATTTTGTGGGGTGAAAAAAGTATTTAATTAGTAATTCTATAGCCAGTCTTGCTGTAATTTATATATAAAGACAACTTAAAGAAGTATTCAACTAAATAATAGCTCTGAAGATTTATTCCTATTGATCAAGACATAAAATCCAATAATTATGAAAAAAATTGTGTACAAGATGGCAGCATATTAAAATAGGGCTTGAGAGAGAGTAGATAGAAAACCTAAGAAAGTGAAATAGTACTTACACCTTCAATTTGACTTTCCAAAACTAGTAAATGGACATAAGAGGGATAAAGAGGAATTAAAATTTAAAATTAACTTAAAAACTTAAAAAAACCCTTAAAATCCCCTTAGTATGTCCACTTTTATATTAGTTATGTCAATAGTGTGACTTAATTCTTGATGTTTATAACTAGTATGTGTATTAGTTATATATGGTTTAACACTTACCACATTTATATTAAAACTGGACAATTTTAAAAGCACAGTTATAGACAAATACACATTCCATTAACTGTTTGAATGACAGCACTTGTCATGCAACCTCTGGAAAACTCAACTGTACATTCATGAGAAAATGATGTCTTAGTATTATTTTGAAAATAGTTTTGACTTTGTAAACCTCTTAAAGGTAGGTGCCTTGGGGACTTCTAAGGGTTCCCAGATAATTCGATGAGAATCATTGATTTACATGAATTAATGATTAGGAAACACCGGTAACCCCAAAAAGAAGTTGAAAAATAAGACCAAATTTATTTTATAGAAGATATTATAAGTAAGATTAAGAATGAAAATTGATGCATCAATATAGAAGATATTATAAGTAAGATTAAGAATGAAAATTGATTGTATCATTTTTGATGCAAAAGCATCTGCACGTTGATTTCCTTCTACCCTCTTCCAAAGAAACTTGCCACATGTCTTGGTGGCATCTGTTTTCTAAAATCTAAAGGACATCTTTCAGACATCAAGTTTGCTGACTGTACTGACACTCCCAATAACTTACCCTTTCATCCTTTCATTATTGTTTCTCCTTTCTCACTGTCATGACATTATTTTCTGCCACTTCTCCTCATATCTCTTTTATCACTGCTTTAGTTTATTTAGTTGGTTGTTTTTGTTTGTTTGCTTTTGAACTTCTCTGTGCCTTTCTGATTTCTGCTTCTTATCCTCTTTTTTAACACTATTTTTAATGACATCTCATCCACTTTCCTGGTTTAATAAAAACTTTACGAAAATTTCTCCCAAAGTTTTAAATGCTTATATGTATGTATATATTCATATATCAAACTCCTTACAGAACATACCTGCTTGAATATAAAATAAGCCTTTCAAATTCAACATAGTCAAAACTATATCGAGACACTTTCTCCCCTCAAAACTGTTTCCTTATACTCTCTTCAATTAGTCATCATTCTTGTTGTTTTCGCTTTCCAATTATTTTACAAACATTTTTTTTTCTTTTGCTCCTTATTACTGGTGACTTAATTCAGAACATAGTTATGTCTTTTATGAACTATTGTAAAACTGTCTTTTGTGGACTCCCAGCCACCAATACAGACTTCCTCTGACCACTTTCCATCTCTATTCAGAGCAATCATCCTAGAAAGCAAATGCTGCCATTTAACCCAAACTCAAAGGCTTCATTCATCACCAAACAAAGTATCTTTGTATGACATACAAGAACTACTGCCTACCTCTATCATCTATTTTCTGCCACTCTAATAATGACATTGAAAATAAATAGAAAGAGAGAAAGAGAGGCAGAATTTGGGGCAATAAATGCCAAAATCAATAAATATTTTTTATCTCATTTAAACTGATTTATTTCTAAAACTCTAAAAATTAAAATATCCAAAAATTACAATAGTTATATATACAAGAGGTGACTATGTTGGCATTTATAATAAAAAAAAGATAAACAGATACATGTAAATGTCCAAAAGTAGAGAAAAGAGTATTATGTACTTTTATATATGGTATAGTTACTTCAAATGTTACAATTCAACCATTAAATAATTTTATGTATAATTTTAGCAACATAAAAAATGTTTATGTTCAGATTTTAAGAGGAAAAATAATATAAAATTGCATATACACTGAGATCAAAACTATGCTTTTCAACTCTGACTTTCAAAAGAAAAAATGCTGAAAAAAAAATCACCAACAACAGAGTAAGACTGATTTTAGGAAGGAGATTTTTTGGGACCCCAATTCCAATATTTGATAATGTGATCATATTGCTTTACAATAGAAGAAAATAATCTTTTTTCTTGTTTTTAAAGATCCATGAAAATTTAAGTCTTAGGTGTTTTCAGGCATTATTGTAATTTATTTTTAATATAATATAAAATCTTAAGGAAGCAGAAATTGTCCATTGTGTGTTTAAATTTTTTCTTTTTACTATGACATTTTGGGGCTTACATAATAAGGTGCCAATGCAGAAATTAAGGTTCACACTCTTAGGGAAAATAATATTTCTATCAAAAATATTTGTACTTTAAAAATATACATATTTGTACTTTACCTTTTTATACACTCTCAGATCCCTCTGAGAACTTAGGCTTTTAATATCTATAGTTGTTAAGAGGTCAGAGTCAGAAGCTAGACTGCATAGGTTTGTTACCTCAGCTCTGCCGCCTACTAATTGTGTAATCTTGGGCAAGTTATTTAATCCCATTGAACTTTAATTTTCATCTGTGTAAAACGGCAATAATAATAGCGCCTACCTTATATGGTTGATGAGGATAAAATGACTAAAACATGCAGAGCACGTAGACATACAGAGTCTAAAACATGCAGAGTACAGTGTACATATTAACCACTAAATGTCAATTATTAACTATTATTACTGTAATATTATATACAAATATACCAGATATATATGCACTATAGAGTGTATAATTATATGTACATTATAATTTTTTCACATACATTATTCATTATTCATTGAAAATCTTACCACAAGCCTGTGAGATAGATGATAGGTCCTGTATCACAACCATTTTTGCATATGAGAAGTCTAAGTCTCACAGAGATTGGGTCACTTGCCCACAGTTTGAAAATTAGACATTTACCAGATGAAACACCCTAACTCATAAATATTCAAATGTTGCCCCAGGGCCCACGCTCATCATGACCAAAGTATCGGAGTGAGATAAATTCCCTGGCCAAAGGCAAGAAGTTGGGGATCTCTCCGCTTGTTTTCATTTGTTATTTCAATTTAAGTGGGCATATACTTACATATGTTAAACAACAGTTTGGGGCAGAAGAAAGATTGATTTGTAACATTTGCCCATTTCCTGTTTCTGTGGTATAAATATACCCACTATGCCAATTTCACACTCCCAGTCTGAAGTCGGTATAGAGTTTGGAAGAGACGAGCACAATGGGCTCTCTGTAACCAGTATAGGCTGGCTTCAGTACATCACGAAACATAAAGGAAGAAAAATACTCACAAATGGAAAATTTTGCCCATAGTTAGCCTCAGAGTTTAAATTAACATTGAAACTATTTCTCTAGCAATATTAGATAAGAATTGTGTCTAACCAGTCAACTTTAACTATTTTCGTTTAAGACTTTAGAGCCATCTCACATTAGAATAACCACTCAGTTATACAATCTCCCAGTTACAACTTATTCTTTCTTGGTATGGTGTTACCCTGAACCATATAGAGGTGCTTACAAGTTTCTTTTCTTCACTGCACATTTAAGGAGGCACGGTGTGTCCTGAGATGTTTATTATGTCTTTGGCTAAATTCTCAAAAATAAAAAATAAAAAAACACACATACATACATTTATCAGGACTGCTCTGTC
Organism: Pteropus vampyrus; assembly: GCF_000151845.1. Taxonomy (NCBI): domain Eukaryota; kingdom Metazoa; phylum Chordata; class Mammalia; order Chiroptera; family Pteropodidae; genus Pteropus; species Pteropus vampyrus. The sequence continues at coordinate 1,315,079 of NW_011888987.1, read as the reverse complement.
CTGAGGGGAAATCAAAAGATACCCAGTGCTTCAGAGTTGATCTCTATTCCAATCTTCCTCAGACCTTATCATATGTAGATACCACACATTTTCAGAGAAAATATTTTGTATTCCTCTCCAGTTCAGTGCTACTGACCCTTGCAAGTATGAGTGGCCCTGATTGCTGAGAGGTCAGAGGAAGGCATTGTCCTCTGATTTCTTTATCACCTCTATGAACATTCAGTGTATTCAACATGGATTCCCTACCAGGTTTAAGAGAGCCTGGGAGAATTCTGATTACTTTCTGATTTGTCTTCTGAAATTGCCCAGAGCAATTATCTCAGAAATGGCAGGCCAGGTGCTCCTAGATCCTTTATAAACATAAATGTATACTTGAATAATCATGTTCCCAGGTTGTGCCACTGGTAAAACAGTTTTCATAGGACATATTATAGTTGCTTGTTATATTAATGTCCTAAGTACCATTGTACCATTTTGCATTTACTGAAAGAAAATATCCCAGAGTCTATACTGATACCTTATTATCAAACCTTCTGGTACCCTAGACATATATTTAGTTATGGATCAGACTGACTTGGTAGAGTATAACTGGTTATAAGTCTGGTTCTAATGTGAGGCACTAGTGCTCAAAATTCTCAAAATACAAGATAGAATTACCTGTTGAACTCTTCAAAGATGATGGACGATTAAAGAAATCCACTGCTGACATGTGAAAAAAGTGACAATGCTGGAAAGCATCAGCTCCTGATTAGAAAGGCATGATCCTCCTCTTCCTTCTCATTTTCATAGTTTTACCCTCTCCACCATGTACCATAGCTTCATACTAATCACTCAGGGATTGGTTTCTAGATTTTTCTATACTAAGCTAGATAGTTGAGGCTTAATGATAAGTAACCTGCCTGCAGAAGAAATAATTTTATCTCGTGCAATATAGTGAACCTTGGCCCTGGTGGTAGGAGTGAGAGAAACAAAATTGATTAAAGAACTTTATGTAAATATATTGTAGGATGAGTACCACAATAACATATCATACTTAAAATGCTATAGCATCTAACATTTACTTTGGCATGCTCTGTATCCAAAGGCAATGCTACTTAACACATTATAAAGAGAAAAGGTGTTTAAAAATGTTTCACTACATAATGCCAATTTTCTGTCCTCTAAAAGTTGTCCCTGAGATAAATGTTGAGGTACAAGTGGTTTAATTGGGAGATGATCCCTAGAAGCACAGGGTGAGAATGACAGAATGAGAAGGTAAGGAAAGAGGGCCATAAAGAGGATACATTCAGAGGTAAGTTACCTCTGTGAGCAACTGGAGTTCAGTCCCCTGAGAATCCTTAAGAGATAAGGTAAACACACCTTCAAGGTAGGAGATAGCTAGGAGACTATGCCATCTTTCTTCCTTCAGTGGTCGAGTGTGGCTCTTTGAGATTTTAAAGACAAAACACTGGCTTGGAATATACTTCAGGTGAACATGACCTCAGGCTGGAGAGAAATACTGGTGCTTAAGGTAAGAAATCATTGGCATATGTAATGACTGTGCATTAAAGCTAAAGGTGAACCCAGGAACAGCCTAACTGGGCATATGGTTGGTTCAAGTTCGGAAAGAATCAAAAAGCAAAGACTAAGTATGAAAAGGAGATAATGACAGCTACTGAGTAAGCCATATAAATCCACTCTCTGCTCTCTTCCTCATTACTCCTCTTCTCTCAAGCGATTCCCTGATCTCACACTAAACTCCCATATACTTGCAATCACCAAAGTCCATGAGTCCTACCCATTTCTACATTCCCTGGACCTAGCTCTCTCCTTCACTTTTCAAAATTAAACTTACCTGTATTGTTGCCCATTTCCTCAGAGATACTTTTTTTTCAGTGGACATATAAGGAGGCATTGTGTATCCTGAGATGTTTACTATATCCTTGGCTAAATTCTCAAGAAAACCACTTTTATCAGGACTGCTCTGTCCTGAGGGAACATGAAAGAAAGATATCCAGTGCTTCACGGTTGATCTCTATTCAGATCTTTCTCAGACCTTATCATATGTAGATAACACACATTTTCAGAGGAAATATTTCTTAGTCCTCTACAGGCAAACTCTTACCAGATAAATTCTTTTATACTAAAAGGTTGTTGATTAACATGTTATCTCACCCAAAGATATTTATAATTTGTCAGTGGACTAATGGATACTTAATGCATTAAGGGGATAACTAATGGTACACTTTTAAATAAAATGGCAGGTCAGTGGTAGAGGAATTTGGAAAGATAGGAGCATTCCTAATTAGAAATATATTTTCCCCTAAAGAATTTGATTAAAAAATATTGCCCTATTTGGAAAGCCATACTGAATAATATTCTACTGAAAACTGAGAAATTCAGTTTTAAATATACTTATTTATTATTTAATTCAGTTTCCCCCACACATATTTTTTTAAAAACTATTTAAATAAGACTTCACCTATTTCTTTCATTACCTTGACATATACAAGGTAGGAGATAGCTAGGATAGTATATCCAATACCTACGAACTTACCATACAATCAAAAAATGAAAATTTTAGCAATAACTTCACATGCATCTATATACACTTCTCTATGCTCCCCTTTACCTCACTCCAGAAGTAACTAATCTCTATACTAAATTCTGTGTTTGTCATTATTTTATTTTTAAGTGCTTTTTATCCTATATGATAGATGAATTAATAATATGTTGGCTAGTTATATTGTCTTTGAGATTTATGAAAATAAAATGATATGTAGTATTCTGGGACTAGTGACTTTTAATTTTTCAAGACTACATTCCTAAGATTCATCCATATGATTGCATGTAACCTGTATGTGTGGAGCATTCCTTTACTCTGCTGTGTAAAATTTCATCATAAATATATTTCAATTTATCCAGTCTCCTATTGGTATATATTTGAGTTGTTTCCAGTCTCTTGCTAACTCGAACAACTTTCCTATAAATATTCTTGTACCTCTCTCCATGTGCATATGTGTAAGTGTAAGTACCTAAATGTACAAAGGGTTCTTTATGTACCACGATGTATCTAGATATGAAAATGTTCAACTTTAGAATATAAAGGCTATTGTTTTCAGAAGTGGGTGGGAATGAGCCAGAGCACCTGCCATTTTTCAGCAGGCTGACTTCCACCAGAACTCAAGAGTCAAAAAAGAGTCTTATTTTGTCATTATAAGCAACCTTCAAGAATAGAAAAAAAGTAACATCTTTAAGCAAAGTCAATGTTCAAACTTATTTGTGTTCAAGTATTCTTTGAAGGAAAAAAAAGGTATTAAAAATAATACTAATAAGAGAAAAAGAATACATTTTTCCATTCAGAAGAATGCTGTTCAGAAAAAGAGAGACAGCTGTACTGTACTTCCTCAAAGTCTCCTGGGACTCTTCCATGTCCCACTTCCCCATGTTTTGGGTGGAGTTCAGCCAATACAGAAGTGAGTCATGTGTAACTCATAAGTAGCTGAAGACAGCTGGACCAATCAGCCCTGTTAGAGATTCTCATTTGACAAACTGCCATAGTTGGCAAGCAATAATTTTTTTGTTTCAATCAACAGTGGGTTCTATGCATGTCACAATATATATATTTTTTTAATTTGGACCCATTTATGGTGGTCCCCTTACAACTGTGGGTTTTGGACATCCATTTATGGTGGCTCCCTTACAACTGTGGGTTTGAACATGGATCAAATAGGCTATAATAGAAATAGCTGCTTGTGCTTGCTTAACTATTTCAGTCTCACTTTTTTCCTAAAGGTGGTCTTTTCATATGGACATATATTTACATAACAGATACACTTGGTTTGGTGACTAACTTGTATCTTTCCATAAAAATTGTTTTGTATTGGTATGGCTTTAAATAGCTAGGCCACTTGAGATGGCCCATGAACTTGTGCAAAAGTATATTTTTTATTAATATTGGGATGATGCAGTCTATGTCCAAGACAACTGTTTGCAGTTAGACTACCATGAGAGTACCAATTGCTATAAAATATGAGCAATATTTTATTATTATGGCATAAGGCTATGGGATTTCCTGAAAATTTCTTATGTTGCAGAGATCCTCTTTCCATAGTAAATCACAGCAAGTCTTGTAGACTCACACTGAGCCAGAAGATTGCGTAAAGCAATAGAGAGGTTGTTCATAAAATAGGCTAAGATATTGGCTGTACCGCTTCCATTTCATAATGTAAAATTTGGGGGAATTTATCTCTTCTAATCAGGGTTTAATGCGGAGAAAGAGCTTGTCAGTTCAGAAAGTCTCTTATCTTTTCATTTAATGAGAAACTATCTCTCTCCATTAGGGATTAATGACAAAGTAGTGGTTGCTACTTAGCTCAAACACCAAGGATAACTGATCTAAATGCCAAAATCTCCAATAAGCTGTGAGATTGTCCTAAAACACCTAAATTTCATGAGGGATTGAAGAGCTCCAGGACAAGGCTTATTTTATTGTTGCCTGAATTCTTTCCACACTTCTTTTACAAGGGACTCCTCTCAGATTTGGTAACTTATTTGGTGACGATATAAAGACTGTAGGTAAATTTCCAGGAAACACGCTGTTTCTAAATCCAAAGAAGCCTGTTGAGGCTTCATTTTCTCTCTATATTTTTCTAACCCTTTGCATCTTTATACTACATTTTGGTCATTTTTTGAATACTAATTCCAGTTCACTAATTCTTTTCTTATTTGTGTCTTTTATATGTCTTTTTAAATAACTTTATTAAAGTATAATTGATATATAAAAAATTGCACACATCTTGATGAGTTTAGACATATGGATACATCTGTGATACCATCACAATAACCAAGATAACATCACCTCCAAATATCTTTCTTTTTTTAATATAGTAAGGTTACTGCTGTTTATTTCACTTAACATAATGTTCTCCAGTTTCATCCATGTTGTGTGTTGCAGAATTACCTTTTTTTTTACAGCCGAATCACATATATATAATTTCTTTATCCATTCATCTGTCAGTGAAGATTTGTTTCCAAATGCTGCAATGAACATTGGGATGCAGATATCTCTTTGAGTTACTGATTTCTACTTTTTTGTATGTATACAGTACCCATAAATGAGATTGCTGGAGCAGTTGGTAGTGCTATTTTTAATGTTTTGAGGAACCTCCATACTGTTTTCCATAGTGGCTGCACCAATTTACATTCCCACCAACAATGTGCAAGGGTTCCTATTCTTCCACATTCTCACCAAAACTTATATATATATATATTGGTAATAGTCAACTTAAGGATGTTAGATAAAATCTCATTTTGGTTTTGATCTGCATTTCTCTGTCTTATCTACTATTTAAACTATTCACTGAGGTCTTTTTTCCCCACATCTGCATTTTTTCCCCCACATCTGCATTTTTTTCCCACATCTGCATTTTTTTTTCCATTCAGTTTTGTTTTATACTCATCTTAGTTAATACATTTTTTATTTCTTTAAACATTTCATATGCAGTTACGTGAATTGTCTGGTAATTCCAATATCAGTATTCCTTGATATCTAAATCTTTGTTCACTGTTTCTTTTAACTCTCTTTTATCATGGCTGGCCTCCTTATATGCTTGGTGATTCATTTGTAAAAGTTTTACTTGATCTTTATCTGACCCATTGAGTTTAAATTGGGAAAACTTTCATCTAAAAAATATTTTCTTTTATGGATGACTAGGAGGTATCCCAACCTGAAATCACTTTAGTCCTCATCTTGATTCTGCAAGGGAATCTCAGTCCCATTTTTTTGCACCTTACTAGAGGAGCCTCAGCAGAGTCATAATAGCAATGCTGCTATTGACATCTTGACTTCTCACTTTTTTGGCCCATCTCCCCTCCATTGGTTCCAGTCCACTGGTAATGTGTGTATATGTGTGAGAGGGACAGTACAGAGGTCTTAAAGACATTCCCTCCATCTAAGGAAACTAACAGTACTTCAAAGAGTACCTTGTAATATAACTACTCTATAGTGAAAGATTCTATTAGAACATCTAATCAGCCAGAATGCTGGAAGTAGAAGTACAGAAACCTTTACAGTAGTAACACACATTAACATTTTTGAGACACAAGTTCTTTAAGGCACACAGCTTGGGAACTAATAAAATGTCCAAAATACTAATTATATTTTAGAGGACTCAGGTTCTAATCATTATACCAACTCCTCCACTATGATTTCATCGTTACTCTATAACAATTCTTCTATTAAATACATATTTATGCATATATTTCATCTTCTAGACTCAATTTTCTCTTTTATCGATTTTTTGTTCTTGAGTGAAAACCAACTAGAAAAGGTACACATTTGAATTTCAAATCTATACAATTTTCTGATGATTAAGAATAAAGTGACCAAAAGTTTGTAGTTGAAGGGACAGGAGAAAGTTACTAATAGCCTTAATGTATAAAATAAACAGACTGTTTATTTTTAGATAAATATGAGACATTATTATCCATTTAAATTTTTTTCCTTAATAAGCTTAAAAATGTTTCTCTACTCTTTAACTATGTGAGTCTTCCTCAATTCACACATGGTGAAATCAGAAAATACACTGAAATATTTCATATGTTCACTATGTAATGCAGAGTTATGAATAAGCCAGGAATATACTCTGTCTGTTTTGAAAAAGAATGTATGAATTTCCTCTTTTGATCCATTTTAATGCTTTATTTTTGAGTTACCATCTTTATTAAAAATTACTTATACATAGATTTAATTAATCAAATGAACCAGAGTTTTTAAGGTTATTTTTATTGTACGATAATCATTTTTCTCACCTTTAATAATACTGTGATTAATTAAGATATCTAATTAAAAGCAAAATTTAAATTTAAATTTTGCAATTTAGTTTTCTATAGAAAATATTTAAGCACATAAAAGAATCTGTACCTATATCTATGTTCTATTTTTAATATATACATTTTTTCTTATTTTTTGATGTTTAATATTTTTTTATATATCTCTCCATATTAACATATTAAAATTGTATCCTTTTTTAAATGACTATATAGGTGTATTGTCACTATAGACAGATATACGTTTTACATTTTACTTATTAAAATCATGCTGAAGTGAATACTGAAATAAAATCCTTGCTCACTTGAGTAAATTATCTATGACACATTCTTAAAATTAAAATGCTGGATTAAAGTCAATTAATTTATCCTCAAAGAAGTTGCACAGATTATACTCTCTCTGAGCAATTTATGAGATTACCTTCTTCCCACATCCTTTTCAATACTATTATCAAATTCAATTTTGTCATTCTAGTACTTGTGTGATATGATGATAAATAAATAAATAAACATTTATTTATTTACTTACTTACTTTCACCTGCTGTTCTATACCCCTTCATTTTCTCTGTCTTCTGCTTCTAAAACTTTGTACGATAAATTTTGGACCTTCCGGATCAAACTCCCATACCTTTTCACTTTTGTCTCAGTTTTCCATTTCTTTGTCATTTGTTCAAAATTCTGAAATTTTAGCTTCTTTCTCAAAACACTTGTTTATAAATATTTCTATTAAATTGGTTTGTTAGTAATTTGAGGATTTATTTTTAATCTTGACAATCATATTTTAAATTTCCAGGGACTCATTTTGTTCTCTGATTAGCACTTTTATTACAGCAGCTGTGAGACACTTTCTCAAATCTAAGAATACTATTTCCCAGGATTATTTCTATTTTTTATTTATCCCTCCCTTTTCAATTATTGTTTTTTCATCAAATGTCCAATGATACATGGTTATAGGTTCATATTTGTAAATAAAGGGCCAGGTTAAGTAGTAAATTTAGTAGGCATGCCTTCCCCCAAAGATAAGTAGTTTTTTAAAAAGGTCTTCCTAGTGTGGGAGTAGGGGACAAGGCGGGAAGGAGGGGTAACAACAGCAGTATCTGTGTTATTGGACAACCAGGCCAATTGATAGACTTTGCCTGGGGTTTGCGAGGGTTGGGTAGGTTAGCAGGTAGAGATCCCTCCCAAAGCCAACATTACTGAGCACTATTCCTTATGAAAACAGAACATTTTAATTCTTTTGCTTCTTGAGCAGATACATTCTTCTTCCTTTCCCCTTTCAAATTTTCCTGGTGCTATTAAAGATCTAAGTGAAAATCTGCTCACTTTTCTTTTCCACCATGATGCCGACCCAAAACACCCTTCCCAGTTCACATTTTTTGTTTTTATTTTTAAAAGAACGCTTATGAAACCAGAACTTCTCTGCAACAGTAACTTCCTTGTGGGATGGAAAGGGAGTATGTGATCCTGCTGGCTCCATGCTCTAATGCTCCTTTTTCTTCTCAGAAAAAAAAAAAAAATTAAACAGTTTTGTTGAGGTATAATTCACATGGCATAAAATCCTTTTGCTGACTCTAGCATTTATCTTGGTGTCTTTGAAAGTCTGCACCTATCCCTGGAGCTTTGAGCTATGCTTTTTCCTCCCTCCTTATATTTTCTGTTACCTCTATTCTATCTTTCAAAATTTTCTCAAACTTTCTGGCTCAAAGCTACCCTTTTTAAAAAATTTCTACACAGAATATTTCCATTTTTGAAGCAAGGGGAGATAAAGTCACAAGCCTTAGTTTATGTCTTTCCCAGTTCTATTTTCATACTATTATGACTTAAGGTAGCTTATTTTTGTATTTATGACATGTATACTTCACTAATAAGGGACATAGAACACATATTAACTGAAAATATAATTGATAGAGATTCACTTACAATATTGTAAGAATTTTCTCCTCCCCATTTTGGAGGCAAAATTAGAAGTCTTTGAAGATAGGACATTTTCAGAATTTATTAAAAAGAATACAATATATTGTTAACCCACAAGAATTCTATATTCTATAGCACCAAACATGATATTTTCACTCTATTAAGTACTCACACAAAAAAAATTTACTTGTTTCATTTAGACCTCTACAGACTTAAAAATTCAGTTTCATTCATGTTCTTTGTAACATCAAATATACATATATACATATACATATGCATATGAACATACATGTATGTAGGCACATTTCAATGCAAACATTGGTTTAGGTTCTATTACAATATGTATTTATGGCTTCACTATTCTAAAACTTTCTATACTTCTCATGTAATACATTCTAAGACAGTCTTACATTATATCTATCAGAAAGATTGACATTAGTTATAGAATAGAATAGTTGCAGCTCTTTAGACATGTAGCTACTGTGCCATTTTGATGTAATTCTGTATAAATTTCAAACATTTCTATTTAACATAATCAAGTGGTATAAAATTTCCTTTTTAAATGACAAGTATACAGTACCAGCTCAATTGGCACTTAGCAATGGTCCTTTTACAATATGCACAATAGCTTCCAGCAGAGAGTTTTTAAGGACCATCCTTTGAGAGCACAAACTCACACATGTACAATCAGTAGACATCAAGGTTCTATCTCCAGTTCCCCTTGAGATGTTATTTAGCTAATCTACAAATGTTACAGCTAAGCTGTTGAGTCTGAAAAATAGAATACATAGTTGCATGCAGGTTCACTCATTTTTCATTCTCTTGGTTAATATCTTCATATTCTAATTCTACATGAAATAGTATCTAGAATGAATTGGAATTATTTTTTTAGTGTATAGGCACTTTTCATCTTTTAAAAATGCTACTAAAGAGCATTCATGAGTATTTCACATAGTAGCCAAGCACCATAGAATGCATGTGCACTGAAAGAAGTTGCTTGATTATAGAACACTTAGTTTTTCTGTCAGATTATAATTATGTCATAAGCTGCTGAAACTTGACATTGCAACAAAGAACATACAATCTAGCATTATTTAACTCTACAGAAAGCTCCTAGGATATAGAGACTGGGTTTCATTCATCATATATCTCAGTACGGGCTTGGTGCCTGGCACATAGTTTGTGCTCAATTACTATTAGAATACATAAATTAATAAATGAGCATAAAAAAATGATACCTTAAATAAATCAAAGTAACTTTTTATATGTTGTGTACAAAACAAAATTGATTGACACTTTTTTTATATTAAGAACAAGGAAAATTATACATTTTTCAAAGCACTCTCCACCACATTTCTATTTTCTCCACTTACTTAGTTAATCAGTATTAGGTGCTTCTGCATCAATAAGATTACACCAGACCCAATTCAAAATTCCTAATAGGATTTCATTATTTGTTTCATTTACTCTGGAGTTTATTCTGCTACTGCTTTTAAAATGTGAATGAGTAAAATAGAGCTCTATATACCACGTATACTCAACAAGGGCACCGGTTCAATCCCAGTTCAATCCAGCCTCCTCTTCATTGTGCCCCATTTCTCAGGCTATGTTGACATATTGCTTTCTGTTTCCATCTCCACGAACTGACTTATTGGTACCACCAAAGGAGAAACATAGAACATCTGCAAGGGCCAAAATCCAACTTCCTTCCCAGTAGTTTGCACTTATTAATTGATAAGCTTCAGAATTCTTTAAATTAATATATGAAATGGCTGTTTTCCCTCTATCATACTTGTATGTGTTTTGGGTGATTGTGGAAGTCATGAATGTGAGGACAAGTTACGTAGAAACATCAACATTATACTTCTTTCTTTTGTTCTATTTTCCACTTCCATTATTAAATTTAGTTGTGAAAATCTCTATTTAAATGTCTCTAAACAAACATTAGTACTTCTTTTTCTTTTAATTTTCAATTCCGTCCTGACCATGGTCTTTAAAGTACTGTTATAGTGCCATTAGTTTTGTGGCAGGGAGAGAATTTGGAAAATTACTTAGCAACCTCTTCCCATTTGACAGATTCAAAACCTGAAGTTAAAGATTGTGACTAGTTTAGATCACAATGGCAGTAGCAGGCGACTGAACTTCCTGTTCATTATTTTCAAATAAGATAGTGTTAACTTAATTTAAGTCTGATGCTTATTAAACTTAAAGATTTCTAGATGGATAGACCCTTGTTATGGAGTCAAACCAACTTTGTTATGGAAAATGTCCAGAAAAGCCAAGAGACCTTGAATTACTTGAAACTCCATTTCTTAAAACACATACTTGGGGGGATTGGTAGGAGACACATACTTATGTTTAATTCCAGGTAAATCACATAATATTTCATTTTTCTTGCTACATTTATTCAAGTGAGAATACCTAAGCAAGAAAAGAAAGTACTTGGAAAGTGTTATTACCTGTGCCCTTCCAAAGCCATCATCTGTGCTTGTATTGATACTAATGTTAATCTGAATCATTTTATAAATAAAGAGGCATAATAGATCACAGCATAACTGTTCATAGAAGGCACAAGTGCAAACCATATAGTTAACCATGAGGAGGTATTTAAGATTTGGCATCCTCCATGCAGCCTCTTTCAGCTTCTCTGTTAACAGCCTTCGAGTACAGTTGTTGATCCAGGCAATATGAGATGGGCATTATGTCCCTTTGTCTGCTGAAGTATTTAATAGCAATCTGAAAACTATCAGATAAAACTAATACTGTTACATTTAACTGAAACTGGCAACCTGCCACTGAAGGTTTTCGCAGAGTCTGGATCAAGGAAGAAGAAAAAAAATCTAAACTTCACAATGGGATGAAGTCAAGAAATCTATGCCATCATTTGAGCTTCTTCTTCTTTTCTAGTTTGCAAATGATATCTGACTTCAAAATTCAGCTACAGACTATTAAACTTAGCTAGGCAACAGGAATATTGTGTATGTGTGTGTGTGTGTGTGTGTGTGTGAGTATGTATATACATATTTACATATGTATGAAAGAGGATAGAATGGGGTTTATGTCTTGAACGTATTTCTCTCCATTTCATTTACACATAACAATATATTGAAAAACTATTCACAGAAATAAGGAGTTCCCCCTCGGACTAAAATCTCTGGAATTTTGTTTTTAAATATATAAACCTCTGGACAATAAAATATTAACTAACCACATTTACTTCTTTTCCTCTAAAACCTGACTTTTTAAATAATCGGAGCTAGTTAGAATTAATTGTTTAAACTTTGGTCAAAGCTAAATTATTGGCTACTTCACAATTTGAAAAGCCATTACTAATTTAAACCATTAAAATCATCTGTGGAGACAAGTTGCAAGCCAAGTTTTGGGTGGAAGGGATCCAAATTCCCTGAGATATTAAATTTAAAAGCTCACTGTTTTACCTTTAAAATTCTAAATTACAACATCATGACCCTAATGCAATATATTTTTAATAGAATGCTGTGGTATAGTACCATACATAATTATTTCACTCATAAGCAAAAAGGCCCATCATTCAAAGGAAGTCAAATTTAAGAAAGTTATAAAGTCTATTTCTAAGAAACATATGCCATTTACATCACCAAGTTCTACTGTACAGTTGTGTCCTATCAACTTTTGGGATGCTTGCCTAGTATAATATTAGTCTTTTGAAATTGTTCCTAGCTCTTTGAGATGCAAGCTTGAAAGCAAGTCATTATTCAATGGCAAATAAATAAATAACCCTGAATGACAAATGAACAAAACAAAAATAATCTTCTTAAATAATCTTCAATTTTATCAAGTATTTGATAATCTAAGTTTAAATATCACTGATCTGAAATTTCTGCCCTAGCACTTATAGAATTGTTTTAACTGCCAATTTAAACTTACTTTTTTAAATGAGTAATTTAAGCCAGAAAAGTTAAACATTATTTGGCTTCGCTTTTGAGTTGGAAATAGTTTGAGTTGGCTGACAGATTAAAAGAAAAAAATACTGCTTCTGCTGAAGTACATCTAGAAGATGTACTTAAGGTCTTGCATGTTTCCATAAACCGCTGAAAGACAAATAAGCAAAAAATTGGTATGCATACCAAATAAATGCATTTTCTAACCAAGGATTAAAAAAAAAAAAAAACAACAACTCTCTCATGCCTTTTGTTTATAATCACCATTACCTCCCAGAAGAGACATTACTCTTTACATTGCAACTTAGAATTCTATAAAATATTGAAAGAACATACAATATCTTAGCATGTTATGATTTGTTCAATTTATCTTCATGTTTATGGAAGATCAATTCCTTTGTTTATATGGTATTATGATTTGTTAGATCTTTTTGAATCTATGACTATACACATAAACATGCACACCACACACACATATGGAGAAAGAATGAAAGAGATCGATAGAGAACATTCACTTGTGTAAAACTCTTCAGAATAAGTCTTTGAGTAAAACAAATATACTGTCTTATATCTACGACGAGAGAGGACAAATGACTGGGATAATATATACACATAGTGGTTTTTCTCAAGGTTCAGAAAGATAACTACATATCTTTTCTGGTGAAATGAAATAATGTACCCATGTTTTTAAAAATTGCTCTTTCTTATGGCAACATAAAAGTCTTTATCTTCTCTGAGCACCGAAGCAATTACCAAACATTTCTGCCCTCAAAAATACATTCCAATTCAGGAAAGTAATTACTTAGGAGTGAACCTGTAAAAGAATCTTTTCTGAGAAATATTGGTCCAGGTTAAGAAGTCCCTGATAATTTAAAATTAGAAATAGTTCTATAGTTGACTATAGATAAAGTGCTATATAAATAAATACAACTTCCTCAGACTGAAATAACCAAGAAACTAAATTCTTTGGAAGAGAATTCCTATTAGTGAAAAGGAGCCCAAGGTTAACTTCCCAGAGTCACATATCTCACTTTTATTAGAGCTTAGGCTGGCTCCCAGAAGATATACTTTTCCTCTTTAATATTTTGGCTTAAGTATTAAAAATAAAAACTTTGGCTTGATATACTTTAACATGACTGAAACTGAAACTTAGAAAATAATGTAAACATTTTAACACTTTATTAAATAATCCGATATATCAAAAGGAGAACATACCAAAAAATCACCATAAATATACAAATATTTTGAGTTACAAGGTAATTTAACTGAATATGTTTTTTATTAACACAGGTTTTTGTCTCAAAGAATTCAGTCTACTCAGGTAATGCACATGTTAAGAGATATGAATGAGAAAACATAATAATTGCAATTTTAAATGTGCAAAAATAGTCTGAAGTTAATTGAAAAAGGCTTCAAGAAAGGATAAAAGATAGTGATTACTTGCAATGTGTCAAAGCTACTCATATCAGTTCTCAACAGCCACTTGTGCGTATTTCTTTCCAATTCATTCAGAAATATCATATTGTAGTTTGAAGTTGCCCATGATAAGAGTGTTTATACCATATAAATTGATAAATACTACAAATCTGGGAATTTTTTCTTCGTTTGTTTTTGAATAGACGCTAAATGTCTACCAGCACACTACTTACTGGTTATTCACCAGTAGGACAAAGAACAAAATGGGGATCCAGACACAAAAAAATGTATGAATAGTGGGGAATTTGTGAAATTCATACAGTTTCAGTGAACTTCAAGTAGATCTATATTGTTGGAACACAAAGTGAGAGGAAAGGGCCAATATATGAATCAAAAGAAAATGTGGATATTGGATCATGGCTTGGACATGGCAGAGACTGGTATGAATGTTAAAGAGCTTAGGTTTTATCCAGCAAAGCAGTGTTTCATACTGAATGGTCCTTCAATTATTCGCATTATAAATACCTAAAAAATTAAGATTCCTGACTCTTATTTTAAACTTACTGAATAAGAATTCCTGGGAGCACACTCAGGAACACGTATTTTAAAGAAGTATCTCAAATATTTAAATGTTCACTCAAGTTTGAGAAATGTATTGAATGCTTTTAGATAGGGTTATGAGAATATCACATTTTTAATCTGATCATGATGATCTTGCTTCTAGCCCATTCCAAGAGAAATCTCAGGAAAGAAAAGATACTTTTAGGAAAAGATGCCACAATAGTTTTCTCAGCCTCCACACTATTGACATTTGGTCTCAGCCTCCCCACTATTGACATTTAATTCTTTGTTGTGGGGGCTGTCCTGTGCATTGTAGAATGTTTTCTCACACCCCTTCTCTATGCACTAGATGCCTGTAGCACCTCTCCAAGTTGTGAAATCAAAAATGTCTCCAGACATTGTCAAATGTCCCCTGGAGGGCAAAGTCACCTCTGTTTGAGAACTATTTCTATCTATCTTTGGATGTTTCTTCAGTTGGCCCTTAATGAGGTGACTAGTGATGGGAATGAGCTTACTCTATAGTTGAGACTCATTTCTCAACATACAAGACTGACTTTACTATTGCACATCTTACAGTATAACCATATATTACTATTCCACAGTTATTAAAGAATTTTAATATTTAACAGGTATTATATTTACTTAGTGATGGTCCTCCATTTTCATGAAAATAATACTGAAAGAGCCAACATATATGACTATTATTTAAAGACCTGTCATTTTCATCTTCTAATCCACACATAAACTACCTTCTCGCTCTTCATGGAGTATCTAAAATTATTTTTGTTAAAACTGCTTTTTTAATGTTATTAAATCTTTACAGAAGTACTATATTAAAATGCAAAACTAGACAGATATTACAAATGATATATTTTTAGCCCATTAGTAGAAATATTTTCATCTAGACAGGCAACTCCTTGATGAAAGAAATTTGTTTTACTTTCATTTTTGTGTCATTAGTACGTATCACATAACATTAAAATTATTTTAAAATATTTTAAAGTTGATTAAAAAAAACTATCTCCAAAGAACACAGTTTTATAGAATATAGGATAGAAAAGACATTAGTTTTAATGCAAAGGGTAGAGAAAAGTTTAGAGTAAAGCATATTGCTTGATTTTAAGAAGGGGATCAGAGTAAGGACGGTATCAGAAGGACAGTGGGAATGAGATGAGAGAGAAAAAATCAGTTATTTGAGGTTTTTAAAGAGTTGGCTTTGGTTACTTGATTCCTCTTCTTGTTGTCCTTTTTTCTTTTTTCTTTTTTTTATTCTCTCAATATCTCTTAGTTGATGATGTAGACCACTGGATGATAGATGAGCCAACTTAAGGTTATGACTCAGATTCTCTCCATTTTACTGCTCTGGTTATTTCCCTGCCATAGTTGGCAAGCTTCCAGATTCAAGCAATTTTTATAGATGATGACTCACTGCTTGCTAGGATGGTGGCATACTTAGTAAACTGTAACATTCTCCATTGTGATTATTCTAGAGAATGCTCTTTGACAGTGTAGGGAATGTATTTTGCAATGTCTTGTTGGCATTTTACAAATTGATTTAATGTCTCTAGTAACTCTGAGGAAGATGTTTGGTTTTCAGTGATTGATACATCTAGTGATAAAAAAATAATCATCTAATTATAGCTTCAGATATTTTTGCATTTTTTTTTGTAATGAAAGTTATACAGCTTATAAAGCATATTATGGTAAGCATTGGCATGTCATAAATTTTAGTGATCATAAAATGATTTCTATAGGGCCATAGTTCATCAACAGTTTTTTGACATAGTGTCATGCCCATAGGAAATTTGAATCTTGAAGAACAGCTGTCAACTATTCGGATTACTCATTGGATTAAATGCCATGGCCTAGTTCTGGTTGTCAATCCTCACAAATTATAGTTGTCATTTCTTGCATTTAGAAATAAATCATATTAGCATTTAAGTGTCCTCTGGTAGATGCAATATAACAGTTTAAAATATATTGACAACTATTACCTATGAGTATTTCTCCCCCAAATTTTGTGTGTGTATATGTGTAGTATTAAATATATATATATATTTATACAGCAAACATTAATTCTCACAAAATATTTTTTGAGAATCAAGCTAATTAGAATTAAATTTAATTTTCTTGACTATTTGGCATAAATAAAAGATGATAATTGTTGCATCTCTACTAGTCCCTGATTTTAGAGAAAAACTTGGTAAACTGTATTGTTACACAAAAAGGAAATATATTAAATATACAATAGAAAATATAATTCATTCTTATCTTTTGCCCTTGTTTCTTTGGATGTATGATTATTATTCCAAAAATAATCATATGTGAAACAAAAATGAGAAGCAGGTATAGTTAATTAATAGCAAACATGGATTAATTTTCCCAGCCTTATTTTTTTAATTATTATCAGTATAACCAATTATCTGACACATCTTTGTGAAATTGAAAGATTTTTAAAAAAATAATAGCTAAGTACTTCTGAAGAATTCATCTGTTTCCATTTAGATTCTGAAGAGAGAAGGGTAAAAATAACATATACAAAGAAAAAACTTTCAACTCAGCTACTTGACTGTCATACTCAATCTTACCACATTCAATATTCAGAAAGTTGAAGAGGTTAAACATACACATTTAGTTTGATTTCTTCCATTGCGTGTATGTGTTTAAAATATATACTCAGTTATATGTTTTTATTCCATAGAGAAAAGGCTTGCTTAAATTTTATCCACATGTATCTTTGGTTCTAGAGAATGTCGTCTTTTTTCTTTTTAGTAAGGCTTTAAATTAGCTTGCTCAGTAAACTCAATTGTTTAAAAGCAGGAATTTAACAGACTGAGTATAAATATAATTTATTAATTAAATCCATATTTCATAAATGAATAATACTGCTACTAAAAATATCCTTTGCTATCCAAAAATTAAGATTAAAAATAAAAAACTCATAGGTAGAGCCATGAAAACTTACTCTGGTGTCTATGTATCAAATTTGGTATTAACTATTAATTAGTACTTCTAAAAAATTGGCCTCCTCATATATTTGTTACTAAAATTTCCTAGAGTACCAATCATGTAGGCCTCTTATTGTCTCCGCCACTATTTTTTCCGAAGAAGGAATGGATGTAAAAAACCTAATTAAGAACAACTCAGATTTTTTCTGAGGCATTAGTCTATTGATAAAATAATGGGAAGCTTCTCTCAACACCTGGATGGGTTGCTTTAATTGGGCTTTTAAATCTAAGAAAATTCTTTAAGAATAATTTAATCAATTTGTGGATAAACTTATATTAACTAGATTAAATTATGTGTGAATTATGAGTTAAACTTACACTGCAGGTATATGAGTTTAGTATTTATTACCAATTCCCCCTCAGTAGGGAGTTGGTAATTATTCTCTTGCCAGAATTTGTCCAAGCCAATGTTTTAGTCCTGTTCTCAATGATCTTCTTGTTTTTATATGTGTGGCAGGAGGTTTACTGACTCTGTCTGTATTATGTCTAATGGTATTTATTCTCAAGTGTTGTCTTTCTTACTATATATGTCATTCTTCTTTTCTTGAATATTGTATACTGTTTTACCCTCATGCACTATGCTGTTGTATATGTATGGTGTGCATTTCTCACCTGAGAAGTCAGGTGACTTTGCATTCTCCTCCATGCTACAGACAAGGTCACTGATGAGCCCTAGCTGCAGTCTCAACTGACCCACATGGAAAACTGGCCAGAAGGCACAGTATTACAAGTCAGTGTGACCTAGAAATGATCTTATCATTCATAAAACTAGTGCCAAATAATAAGCCCTGAGCTACAGCATCAATTACATGCTTTCCAAATTGGTCAAGACAATGAAAATTGAGGCTTCTGCCTCAGTTTTTCTGTCTCATACTTCAGTTCTGCACTGGGACTAACACTCTGTCCTCGTCTTCAGCTTGACTGGTTTGTATAAAAATTTCTGCACCTTTAAGCAATGGGAGGAACAGTGCTCCCAGTTGCCAGCTTCTTGGCCAGAGTGAAGACTGTGTTCATGAAGGATGAAGCTAGAGTAAGTCTCCTCACTTCAAACAAGAAACTTATCAGGACTGCTAGAGGCTGTGTGTGACAAAGGGGCTGGAGAAAACCAGAGTATATATATGCAAACACTTATATATACATATGATATATATTATATGTTGCTAGAGCCAAAATCTCAGCAATAGAAGAAATAAACAAAAAACCTAAAAAGAGTAAATGTGAAAATGGAAGACAAAGTTATAGAGGTAAAATTCAGAGATAGAAGAAATCAGTGGAAAATAGTTTTGTTTTGTTTTATTTTTTAAAGGAGACTGATCTCAAGTGATTGTTTCACATATCAATTTTAAATCCGTAAGGTGTTCAACGAATTCTAGCTAGCTCAATGAATCATGAAACACGTACAATCCTGACACTGAGAACTTTTTTCTCCAGCTTTCTTTGTTTCTCAGATTTTGGCATCAACTCCTATTCCAGATGAGGCCACTAGAACTGCTATGCTACTCATTGTCTTACTTCAATATTTTCTTATTGCTTGGATATTTGCTACCCCTGCTTATCCATTAGATTGATGCATATCATAACTATGTCTCATAGGTGAATACACACTTAGACAACTGCCTTAGCCTGCCTGGATACCCACAGAGGCAAACCACTGTAGTTAGATTCATTTCTCCAGTCTCTGACCTCACCCCTCCAGTTTCTTCCTGTCATTAGGCAATCAAGCCGTTATGTTCTTCACACAACTGTGCCTAACTAATGTAGCCCAAGACAAGGCATTATTCTCTTATATCTGTTCTCTGATTTCTGCTCTAAATCTGTATGGCTCTCTCTTAAGTGCTACCCATCTCACTTCCCTTTGTTTTGTTGAAATCTATTAAAATTATACATTCTTTCCTCTATTTTTTACAAACCTTTGAATGACCTTCTGCACATAGGGTAGGACAACTTTTCACTTCTCATAAAACTTTTCACCTTCCTCCCCTTTGGGAAGGGAAAGGACTGACTTCCTGTCAGAACTGTAACAGGAAGACAGAGATGTTATTCAAAATATTTAGTAACCAGGACAGCAAAGGCACTGACTAATCAGAATGATCTCTGGTCACAGTGCTAGAGGTCCCCTGCTATTCTGGGCATTAACTCTTTCCTCGTGGGATTGGAAGAAAGTCCAAAAGAATTCTTAAGGAGACTAAAACACCTGGGCTACAGGGGATACTTGAGTGCTCAGCAGTTACTTATCAGTCAGTATGAAAACATTCAAATATTTATATACCTGGTATAACTATGCCTGTGTGTGCCAGCTTCATAGCAAATCTACAAGAAGACTATCTCCTTGCAAACAGAAACTCTATGTTGACTCCTCTGTCTCAACTTTAAAGCAACTCCCTCTTTAAAAAACTGCCAAGGTCAGGTTGTCAGGAACCCACATAAAAGCTTGTATCCCCTTTGACTCAATATTATTTAATCTTTATGAATTACTAATAACAAATTATGTAATAGTTTTTGTATTACGTTATCTTTTTCTTATTTGATGATGTTTCATGGTTAAAGGTATCTTTCTAATTTATTCAAAAAATACTTAATGTGTGCCTAGTAAATGACAAGCATTGAGGATATAGCAGTGAACATGAAAGACAAATTCTTGTCTGCAGGGAGCTGATATTCTAATCTGGAGGTTTTAATGTAAAATTTTAAATGTCAAAATTATGCATTATAAAAAAATTTTATGGTATGTGTGTTTAATTGTGCATGCTACGCTTTTTAGTGTCAAATTTTTACATGCCAAAATTTCCTGCACTGAGTATGTCATGCAAGAGTGTGCACCTGTGTAAGTCTGCACATATACAGAGAAAGAAAAACAGAAATGTTATGTGCTGCAAAGGCAAAAAGAAATAAAAGAAATGTTCCCTTACATGGAATTGCTTAAATACTGTTTGCAAAAAATAATTAAATAAAGTACATGCAGAGTGTTATTAGATATAAAGGCCGTGTTGCAAGCGCCAAATGCTGCAGCATTCAGTAACCTATGCTAGCAAACTTAAGGTGCAAAGGACATCACTGTGAATGAAAAAGCAAGAATATTTGTTTACTCTTCTCCATCTTAAGGCCTACTTTCTTCTAGGACTCCAAACTTCCTTTGGTAATGGTTTCCCACAGGTAAATAGTCAAAATCCAGATAGGAGAGTGGGCATTCTGGTTCTACTCTTTCATGAGCACCCCAAAAGACAGCAAAAGAGAAACTACTTAGAGTGAGGGAGCTTGGAGGATGAGTATCCCAGCAGTCTAGTCTTGGATTCTGTGTGCTATGCTGGCAGATGATAGGAAATCTAGTCTAAAAACTGTGTTTCATTGTTATCACAATAAGCATACTCTCATTTTCAAAGAACATGAGGGGCACCTGGCTGTTAAGTGCTGGGAGATTAGGTATTTTATGCACTAAGTACACTAGTTAGATAAATATAGAATTCTCTGTTTTCAGAACATGCATATTTTTAAAAATATATTTAATGAAAGAAATCAGCAGGAGAGTTGGTATTTCCCCCCAAAATATTGAATAGAGTGAAACCACAAGGTCATAAAAATAAACCCATTTGAATCTTCCAGGTGAGAGGGAGAATGTTAGAAAAATTGGAGCAACAGTGAATGAGTTACAGATGGGATAAATATAACAGTTTCTGTAGGTGATCATGCCATGCCATCTTTACTCTTTGCATTTCATCATGTCAGTCATGATTGATTGCTTCGGTCTCTAGATGGAAGCCAGAATCCTGAGAATTGTGCTTACAGTGCAAATGCACTTCCCTTTCTTGATCAGCACTTCTGTTACTTTCCACACACACATGTGCACAGAAATCAGCAATCAGATCTTTCAGATCTTTTCAGGGACTAAGCTGAGCAAATAAATAACAAAGTACCACTTAAAAAAAAATTAAAACACCGAAATAGGGAGTTTTATGGAGAAAGAAAAATTTTAACAATTTTGAGAGTACATGAACTTTTCACTTATGTTTGCAAAAGAGTATATGAAAAATATGAGAATAAGTAACAGGTCAATAATTCTAACACCAGCATAAACAATGAACTTTCTATACCACACCTATAAACTTTCTACATGAGAATGGTCCCAAATGTATTTAGAATGCTCATAGAAGCAAAATAACACTCATGATAGAAGTCATTTTGTTGATAATCATATAAGTGTTGATTTGAATATATTAAGAAATTCATACTGCAATGGTTTGTAAGCAATGTTCTAATTTTCATACATCTCGAGTTTATTGTAGAACACAGCTTAGTCCTCTAGAGTCTGAGCAATAACATCTATGTTGACAGCTCAACGGCTTTTCTATCTCTAACCAGGCACATAACATTTAAAGACAGGCCCAGTGTTATTGAAGAAACTTTTGGGAAAAATCACCTAAAGAGGGATTAAGAACTTTCACAGCCTGGTGTTTAAGACTGGAAGACAGTTTGTGATAAAACAGCAAGGTTGAGTCTGAGATTTATTTATTTTTAATTAATTAATCTATATATTCATTTATTCTGGTTTGGCATTGGGTTTTCTGCTTGACAGAGAGTGCCTTCCTCAGGAAATTCTGCTCTTGACCACTAAGGGAGAATAAGGGGTAGTTGGGAAAGGTATGTAGGTCCTGTTATATTTTTCTAATATGATACTGCTTCAAGGTTATAACATATCTCCTCAGAATTCAGAATTCTGATTACAAAAGAAAATTATTCCTGATGTGCCATTCCATTATTCAGTTTTAGAAGCGTAAGCATGAGCCTCCAGGCAAGATCAGGGCACTCACCTAACACACATATTCTGACAGAGACAAACAGAAAAGAAAATAAATGGAAGGAAGAATGGAGAGAGGGAAAAGGGTCTTATTCTTCCATGTAGTTTTTGGCTCTTATTTTTGTTATATGTTCCCTTCTTTCCTTACAAGATGTGTGATATGAAACCATGAAAGCAATATGTGTCAAACATTTGTCAGGTAATATGATCCTGATTATAGAACCATTATTTAAACGAAACTAATGTTAACAGCAGGTGGTCTGTCAGTGGACTAGATATTTGGACTTGAGCTATATTAATAATATTTACTTGAATATAAAGAAAACATTTAAATTTATAGAGTAATTATCTTGTTATTTAAAATACCATTATAGCATATATGTGATATATATCTGTATCTATGTATATGATCTTACATAATTTCTGTCCTAACAGTTTCATAGTAACCAATGTGATCTTTCTTTTTCACACTCTGCCTACGCCCAACTTTATGGGAAATGCACTATTTTTACTTATGACCAAATTTTTTTCTAAAAAATTAGATCCAAATTTCTTAAGTAAAATCCCATATACTGACTTTGTAGTTGACTAAGGATTTTGATTTTATTTTACTTAATTCAGTTTTACCTGGTTTATAGTCCATTTTATGCTATCTCCAGGAAAACAAAAAGTAAAAATAGTTAACCTTGGAATTTTGTAGTTTGTTCCAAACTGAGAACAAAAGTTATGCAGGTTCTGGGAAAAAATAGCATAGATGATAGAAGCTTTGTTCATGCGTCTTGCAACCAAATCAGAGTTGTGATAGAAACACGGAGCAAATAGCAAGGAAGGTAGCCTGGGATCTAGATGAACAGAAACACTACAACTAGAGAGAGAAATAATAAATCAACCTGCAAATGGTAGAAGGTAGGAGGGGGCAAAAACACAAGGCTGCCTGGTCCCAAGTGGCTGAGTGGGACAGAGGCTTTGGGACAGGCTGCCTGGTCCCAAGTGGCTGAGTGGGACAGTGGCAGTAGCAACCGGCAACTGCAGACGCCTCTTATAGGGGCCGTGTCTGTGAGCAGACTTTCGAGGTGACAGACCTGCTCGCTCTGAGCACCAGAGCTGGGTCGGCTGCTTGGGGGACATCAGGAACCTACAGGGGGACACTGAGTTGTCAGAGTGAGGGCCCGAGATGAGGATTTCTCCCGGACAGAAGTGCTGGTGGTATCCATTGTTCCTCTGTTAAGCCCTACCTGCTCCAGGTATGCAGATGCAGTACGGCCATAGCAGAGACTTCATCAAACTGGATAACGTAGGTCGCTCAGCCTAGAGGTTTTCTTAAAACTCCCCCAACTTGCAGCCCCACCCAAGCCACATCCAGGTGTGTCCTTGACAAGTCAGGTGCTCCTTGCTGAGCAGTGCCAAGACACACACTGGTGGCCCCTGGCCTGTTTCTGGTGTGGTTTCTTGAGGCAACTATAAGCACAGCATTTGTGGATTGCTTGCTGGATCTTAACAGGTGGCCCTGGAGGGGCACACGCTGGGGCTAAAATTGGCCTGCAGCTCAACCCTACTCAGGACTGTGCCACTGGACACCTACTACACAAAGTCATGCTAATAAGACCAGGAGACTTAGGAGCCTTGCTTAGTACATAGAAACAGATGGTCAAATGGGAATACAAGGAACCAGAAACCATATGAGAGAACAGAACAGAGAGCCAGGAATAATGGAGTCAAGCAATCTAACAGATGCAGAGTTCTAAACACAAGTGTAGATGAATTCAGTGAGAACATTAAAAAAGAGGTGAAAACATCAAAATGAAAATAGAAATTATAAAAAGAAACCTGTCAGAAATGAAGAACACATTATCTGAGATGAAGAGTATATTAGACAGAATAAACAGAGTGGATAAAGAAGAGGATCAAACCACTAATATAGAGGATAGGGAAGCCAAGAACACCCAATCAGAATGGCAAGAAAAAAGAAGCCAAGACAGCACAATTTACAATAGGTGAGATATGGAAGCAACCTAAATGCCCATCAACAGATGATTGGATAAAGAAGTTATGGTTCAGATATACAATGAAATATTACTCAGACATTAAAAAAAAATCCTACCATTGCAACAACATGAGTAGACCTGGAGGTTATTATGCTGAGTGAAATCAGTCTTACAGAGAAAGATAAATATCATATGATTTCATGTATATGCAGAATCTAAGAAACAAAAAGAACAAACTAATCAAAAACAGACTCACAAATATAGTGGACAATTTGGTGATGGACAGAGGAGGGGTAAGGGGCTGAGAGAATAGGATGAAGGGTTAAAGAAGTACAAATTAGTAGTAGATAGATGGTCACAGGAATAAGGAGAACGGCATAGGGAATGTAGTTAGCATTAATATATTGGCTAGGTGGAAAACCAGAGAAGAGAGGAACGATTAGAGGGATCGTTTTATAAACCATATAAATGTCTAACCAATGTACTGTATACTTGAAACTAATTAAAATTTTAAAAACGGTAAAAAAAAGCCAAGAATATAATAATTTAAGAAGCCTATGGGACACTATTAAATGTAAAAATATCCATGGCATAGGGGTGCTCGAAGGGAAACAAGATGTTAAATAGCTACTTGAAGAAATAATGATGGAAAATTTCACTCACTTGGTGAAGGAAATAGACCTACAACCACAGGAAGCTCAGAGAGTCCCAAGAAAGAGGAATCCAAAGAGGCCTGCACCAAGACACATCATAATTAAAATGTCAACGGTTAAATACAAAGAGAAATCTTAAAAGCAGCAAGAGGAAAGCAGTTACCTACAAGAGAACACCCATAAGACTGTCAGCTGATTTCTCAAAAGAAACTATGCAGGACAGAAGGGCTTGGCACAAGATATTCCATGTGATACAAGCCCAGGATCTATAACCAAGAATACATTATCCAGCAAAGCTATCATTTAGAATCAAAGGATAGATAAAGAGATTCCCAGACAAGAATAAGGTAAAGGAATGTATCAACACCAAGCCAGTATTACAGGAGGTGTTGGAAGGACTTCTTTAAGAAGAAAAACCATGTATCAAAAACATGAATAAAGAATGGTAATAACTATATTCCTATCAACAAGTACCTCAAATGAACAAGAATTAAGTGCTCCAACCAAAAGATAGAGTGGCTGAATGGATAAGAAAACAAATCCCTTATATATGCTACCTATAAGAGACTCACTTCAGATTAAAAGACACACACAGACTAAAAGGAAGGGGATGGAAAAAGATATTGTCTTGATGAACCTGGAAGGTATTACGCTAAATGAAGTAAGTCAGATAGAGAAAGACAAATACTACATGGTTTTACGTACATGCAGGATCTAAAGAACAAAATAAACAACAACAACAAAAAGAAAATAGAAACAAACTCTTAGATATAGAGAATATTTTGAGGGCTACTAGATAGGAGAGGGGTTGGGGGGACAGCAAAAAAGGGGTAAAAGGATTAAGAAGATAGTTACACGGACATGGAGATATAAATGTAGCATAAGGAAAATAGTTAATAATGTTGTAAAAAGTACATTAGAGGGAAGAAGAGTACTAGATTTAGTGGGCTGACCACTTCATGAGTTACATAGATCTCTAATCACTATGTTGTACAAGTGAAACAAATATATTATTGTATACCAACTATAAAAAAGTTATGCAAATAGATATCTGTCCTATTTCCCTGAATATAAATAAGAGTATAACAATTTTTAAAATATTTATCCTATTTTCCTCAATATAATCAAATGGCAATTTTACACGACTATTCAAACTGGTTTAAGAAATTTCAAAAAATTTTCTTTGACTTTTTAGCAGTTGTTATATTTTAGCTGCTTTTAAAACTGATTCTATTTTTTCTTCTACATTTGCTTCTCAGGGTTGCATTTTCTTTTGTAGCACATTTAGGGTTGCAAAGTATAATTAAAGTGTTTTTAATGATATTAAAATTGATTTCAACATGTCTGATTGATACTTAAAACTAAAGAAGACAATCGTATTCATGGTCGGCTTACTTTGACATTTTTATCCATGTAAATCTGAATACATGTAAGCTACTAGCGTATGGAATGCAAGACTTAGATAAACAACTTTGGCTTTTAATAATAGTAAGAATCACTGTTTAAAACCATCTCAGTTTATTTGAGATTATATTAATTTAGAGTATTCAAATACTATCTTAGTTTCATTCTTCTATGTATACTGGTTCACATGGGAAAGTTTGAGGGGGCGAATAATAAAAGGAATTGTACTTTTAGTTCTTTTGAAGTTCTAAAAAATATAGTTCTGTATTAAGAAACATTTTAATATAAAACTACTGGATAATTAGGAGAGATGTGTGGTAGGAAAGATATTTTAGCTCTTACATTTTTTATCACATTGGGGCTATTTTTTTTCTTTTCCACTTTTATTAACCTTTTTATAGAAAATTGGCTTACCAAGAATTTATGAATTAATAAGTCTATTATAATGATGAATGATAATTACCATTTAAATCCTGACTCATTCATCAGCTTGTTCACTGCATGTCAGGTGACACAAGAGTGTATGATTACTTGTCTGGTGAGTATTTTTCAACTGATTGTTATACTTCCTTGAACTTTAGATCCTCATACCACATTTTTAAAAGTATGATAAAATGCAGTTAAGTACTTTGACGAAGAAATTACCGACTGTGCTATAAATAACAGAAGAAGTGACTTCAATGTTTTTAGAAGATTGTTCTTAGGTTCAAGTGACAAATGTAGAGTACCCAGTTGGGTCAAATGAAAGGTTCATCAACAGACAGTTTCAAGGGCTGCTGGATTGGTAATATTATAGTAGCTAAACTAGTCACCAGTCAGTGTCAAAGTGGAAACTTTTAGCTTTCAATACATCAGAAACCTTGGAGATATAAATCAGTAATCTCTATGTTATTCCACACAGAGAGGCGCCTAGTCTTCAAAACCTTGTGCACTCTTATCGACATTTTAAACAGACACAATGGGATTTGATAGACCTAAGGGAATAGATGTGGGCCGCTTGAAGTTTTCATTTGAGAATCAAAGCAGCAAAGAATTTTCCACGCTTCCTGGTTGCTTACGGGGGGGGGGGGGGGGGGGGGGGGGGGGGGGGGGAGTTCACTCATTGGGTGATAGTCAATTAAAATATTTTGAAATTACAAACATTTTGTTAAAATGTAAATCCCCGCCCCTCCCCAACTCTAACAATGCATAGACATTTAATGCATGCGAATATATGCTAGCTGTTTCGCTTCAGGTTCAAATTAAACTTCTTGTGAGAACAGCACTGACTGAAAAGGAGATATAATTTGGATTCTTAGGTTGACTTTGCCTCTTCCTCAAAACCTCCTATAACAAGAGGGGATGTCTAGTAATATTAACAATTGTGTGCTCACCAAATAAGAATGTATTAATTTGAAGTGTGTAATTTCTATACTAAAGATCGAAACTCTCTTAAAATACACATTTTTACAAGCCCAGTAATCATGCTAGACATTGAGAATTTTTTCATCACTGTCTTCACTTTAAATTCCTTCTTCAAAGGATTATTTTTAATCTATTTCATGATAAAAAACTTTCTGTAATCAGGATGAATTGAGTGTTTGTACATACTCTCCCAATCCGAAGCCATTCAAACCATACATTTTAGATAAAAAGAAACTTACTAAAACACCATAATCTGAAGCAGTGGTTCTCAAATTTTACTGTGTATCAAAATCACCAAGAGAGCTCAGGCAAGCATGAATTGCTGGGCTTACCTCCTAGAGATTCTGATACTATGGGTCTGAAGGAGGCCTTGACAATTTTCATTTTTAGTGAATTTCCAGATTTATAGTTTCCTATTGTTACTATAACAAATTACAAAAACTTAGTAGGTTAAAACAACACGAATTTGTTATCTTGCAGTTTTGGAGGTCAAAAGCCTGGAATTGTATCTTAAAAGGCAAAAATCATAGTGTTGGCAGAGTTGCTTCAGGGAAATCCATTTTCTTACCATTTCACAGCTCCTAGAAGCCAAGTATATTCCTTGGCTAATGATCCCTTTCTCCACCTTCAAATCCAGCAACACTTCTAGTGGTGGCATCTTCCCTCTGACTTCTGCTTCAGGCCTCACAGCATTCTTCTGACTGGAACTCTACCACCTCCTCTTATACGGGCCCTTGTCGTTACACTGGGCCACATGTATAACCTGGGTTACCTTTCTCATTTTAAGGTTTTTAACTCAATCATACCTTCAAAGTCCCTTTTGTGATGTAAAACAACATTCACGAATTCTGGAGATTAGGACATCTTTGAGGAGGGGTGGGCATTAGTCAGTTTATCATACCAGATGATACTAATACTGCCACACTTTGTGAACCCTTGAATTAAAAGATAGAAAACTTAACCAACAATATCCTCTGTATTAGTTTATTACAAGATAGTCTGAGAATGACTAAATCAATTTTGGCTAAATTTTACAATTCATTGATGCTTCTACTGAATTAGTGTAAGGATGGTTCTGGAGTTTCAACTACTCATTAAAATCAACTGAAAGAGTTCAAAAACAAACAAATGAACTTTAAGTACAAAGCCCAGCCCACTCCCAGATCAATTAACTTAGAATTATTGAAGATGTGATTCAGTCATCAGTATTTTTTAAAGCTCCACCATTAATTCTATTGTGGATCAAGTTCGAGATCTACCGACATGTACAGAGCAGAAATT
This sequence comes from Pteropus vampyrus, assembly GCF_000151845.1. NCBI lineage: Eukaryota > Metazoa > Chordata > Mammalia > Chiroptera > Pteropodidae > Pteropus > Pteropus vampyrus. Next base: position 1,285,930 of record NW_011888987.1, on the reverse strand, counting down.
TCAAAGGGCCCGGGCTTAAGTTTCCCAAAGTCAGTTAAATTGTTGTGAAATGTATGTATAAATAAAGAATTCAAGAAACAAAGTTCTTTATTTTGTAACAAAATAATAGCTAACTATACAGCACTTAGGGTAAAAAATATCCTCATACTTCATCTTGTTACATTTAACCTGTGTTTAGCCTATATGGTAAGCACAGCAGGTAGTATTAATTTTAGTCTCCTCTTTTAAAGATGCGAATAATGAAGTTCAGGGCGATGCCATTGCACAGTTAATAAATCACTTCATTCAAATTTTATCTCAAGTCCTTTGCCTCCAAAGTCTTTCTATTACAATACTATACTGTTACAAAAGTTCGAAAAATTATTTTAGGTGTTGAAAAATCAAGTAACATCAGATGCAAAAATGAATTGACTGTGATGAGTATAAGAAAACAGAGTGTGATGGGAAAAGTAGAGAGGCAGAGAATATATAACCTAAATAAAGACAGACAAGTTTGTATTGTTTTTAAAACACCACAGCCAAACAAAACACATGCTCAAGCCAGATTCAGACCACCTGCTGCCAGTTTGCTACTTCTGAAATACAGTAAATTTTCCAGTTAAATGGCAGTTTCCCAGCTCTTTACTATTCAGAACTTTATTAATGTGTTCCACATATAGCCTTAAGACTTCGGGGTATAATTGGCATTAATTCCCTCCTTAAACGCATTCCATCTTTTTCCTTCCTAAATTCACAGATTTGGTACACATAAACATAATGTTATCAGAACTGTTTGTCAGCTTTCCAACAGCAGCCAATCATGGCAATGCCACTACAGAGCATGGATTTTCAGAATTAACTTCACTTTTTAAAACTAGGAGTTCATGGAGTATTTTATTTTTTTGCCAGGCCTCAAACTAGGACCAGATTTATTCGTTGAGTAAATATGTATAGTGTTGCTCCTTTACACTATACATATTTACTCAACGAATTCAGCGTGCTGGACTAGAATCATTTTTCCATACATATTATAGCAACGGAGGGCTCTTTAGTACCAACTAAATGAAGCTTGAAAAACTGTTATATGAAAACCAAGTGTTACAAAGGTAAAACTCAAAGGCAGTCCTGACATTTTTGTGTGGCTGTTGAAATCAGTCTCAGTTGTTTGTAGTTACAATATGCATTAGAACAGTAGGGTAGCAGGATTTACTACATCTGCCTGCAATTTAGCTAAATGCTCAGGAAGAAAAAAATAGGTTTCAACCTTCATAATGAGGTTTCTTTAATTGTTCATAGATTTATTTTTTATGGGTTATATTTTTCAGAAAATACATATTCTGTGCTTACAAGGTGTTTAATATTGTATAGTTCCTGATTTTCTTTTCTTTTTTCCAATATGTTTATAGGTTTAGCAAAAATGCAAGACAGTAAAACATTTCAAGTTAATTCGTGAGAAACTACTAGCAAGAATTTTTATGTGTAGGATCTTCATAGTTAATAACATAAAACTCCTGACATTACATTCTCCACAGAGATGGGATATTTGTTTCATTCTAGCTATGAGCAATGAATCAAAATGTATCTTTTAAAAAGTTATAACAGAAGTCGTGTCTAGATTCAAGAAGAGAAAACAGGAAAGATTTAGTGGTTTTGTGTTGCCAAGGCAATTGGGTGATTGATAACTCCTTTTGGAGGTTACTCTTGGCCTTCTGTGAATCTATCATGCATATCTTACCCAGACCAATCTTCCTGCAACACTGTCATTATGTTACTCTCCTTATCATTTAATCTCCTCTCTTTTAATGCTGAGGCCGTCTCTGTAATCTGTTCCCACTGTACTTATGCAAACTTTTCCTTTTTATGCCTTAACATGCTCTGTTAATTTTAAACCATTTATGGTCCTGTAAGTTTCCTATTCCACTATAAGTTAGTCTCCATCCTTTCTCTTTAGTTTCACTCCCATGATCCCTTTAGGTTTGAATGTTATATCCTCACTTCCTCCAAACTTTACACATCTGGCATTTTTTATGAAGACATTGATCAACTTATTTCTGAAGTCCACAACATTAAAATCTGCATTTCAGAACTTACTTGAAACCTGTTTCAGATTTATATCTGTTAGTCCCCAACTCCTGAAAATCAGGGGCTTTTCTTCTTCTCTATTTTTCACTTTTTCATGTAGCATGGCACAGAGCACATCAGAACTATTCATGTATATGGGTGTGTAATTCTGTAATCCTTTTACTTTACACATACAATCGGAAAATTCCGTTATGTACACTTAATTCAGCATTAGATTGTCAAATATCTAACATCTCCATTACTGTGCACAGTTATTCCCTTGAGTTTTTACCCTTCCTCTCAATGTGTAACTTTGTAAATGTCCTCCTTTTTTTCAGAATTAAAAATAAATGGTTAATCCCTAAACCCTGCAATTCTACTATTTTCTCTTTAAGTACCTTGGTGTTCAATTCAGAACACCTCTAGATTTACCGATGATGTTCATCTCTTTTAATTTAGATTCTACCTTGATAGCAAATTTAACTTTCTAAAACAGATATCAATAGATAGTACTATCCTTCAAATTATTGAACCTCTTTCCACTCTGCAACCCCATCTCCTATAAATTCCAAAGTTATACCACTTGTGTCAGAGATATAGAACTTCTTGCAGTCACCCATACCATGTTCTTTCTTGCTTCTGGGTCTTCATACATGCTGCAGACTTTTCAGAAATGCCCTTTGCCCTGTAGTTTGTCCAATAAACTCTGGAGTCAGTCCTTAACACCTCTAGGCAATGATCATCTCTGTCTCCACTGTATTCCTTGGTCTTTTGATACATTTCACATCTTATGTTTATCAAAATTAGAGTATAATCATTTATGTACATACATATTCATGTGCTGCCCTATACTATCAGTTCTCTGTGATGGAGAAAGCTACTCAACCAAAATTAAAAGTCAGTGGAGCAGAATTTTTCTCTACAGATTGAAAACAGAAAAAAAACAAATGGTTTAGCTAGTGGGGAAGATGCAGAAAAATATGATATCCATGAGTATTCTGTAAAAATATGATATTAAAATGGATAGGAAATGGAACTACTTTATTTGGCTTATGGTAAGAATGTGAGAAAAAAAATGAAAAACAAACAGGGGTTTGAGAATGATGAAGATTAGGGACTTTGCTGCCAAATAGAAACAGACAGACAACGCTCTTGGCTCAGAAGAGCAGCAGCCCTTATTAGAGATGCTTAGACTCTGCCAATGAGGGCTGGATGGTAGCCTGCTTCCCTGAAAACTATTTGCTTACTTAGGGGATTTTGGCCCAGTGTACCCAAGACCTGACAATATTAGTTCTGAGAAAACTTATGTTATTCCTCAAAACAATCCAAAGTTTTATAGTTTGCCCAGCAAGGAAGCACAAGATGAAATATGATGGTAGTTATGAGTGAAAGGGACAGATGTTATCATAAGATGCACGTATTTAGTCTGTGCATATTGACTAAGTGTCCAGTGTGTCAAATCCTGTGCAAGGTGACAGGGATGAGTTTACAAAGATGCCTCCAATTAAGATTCTTCCTTCTGTGAACTTTCAGTCAGGTAGAAGATAAACATGGGAGCAACTGGTTTCCATATCATGAATTATATGAATAAGTTAGAGTAGTAGAAAAAAAAAAAAAGGAAAAATGTCATTTGGCCCAGGAACAGGCATTTGCTGAGATGAGAGTGTGGTATGGGGACAGTGTTACAAACCTGTGAGCTGGAATCTGGGGGTGAGTTAAAAAAAATATGATGATTAATGAAGCCTTTAGATTTTAACAGAATCCGTAATTAAATGCTTACTTTTTTACTGTTTTAAATATCCTCAAACTCTTCTTTGCAAGCTCTGAATCGAATTAATCTGAATTTTTAATAAGAGAAAGTGGG
>NW_011888987.1:1279690-1280026 GCF_000151845.1 Pteropus vampyrus | reverse complement strand
TGAGGAATGTTCCTTCCCCATTTGTGTTTGAACATGAGAGAACATAAAGTGCCAGTTAAACTGAGTAATGTTGCATAACTAAATTACAGGAATTTTGTTCACTTCTCCAGTAGACTATAAAAATCCTCAAACCTGGAAGTATTGTTTTAATCAAGGGTCTGAATAAGCAGTCCCTCATATTACTATAATATCTAAGTTAATAGAAATGTTTTCTTTAGAATCCTCACCCCTGTAAAACTACATTAATAAAAGCTACATACACATAAAAAGTTATACTAAGAAAGTGAGCTATATTTGGCTCTTTGAAGTGTGCTTTTAATTTTATGAAATAGCTTT
>NW_011888987.1:1278315-1279640 GCF_000151845.1 Pteropus vampyrus | reverse complement strand
CTTTATAGGTTATCGTCTTCTTTTCCCTGGCTGCCCTGAGAATTCTGTCTTTGTCTTTGATTTTTGATAATTTTAATACAATGTGTCTTGGTGAAGGCCTTTTCAGGTTAAGATAATTGGTGTTCTGTTGACTTCTTGAATTCCAAGCTCCAGCTCATTCCTTAGATTTGGGGAATTCTCATCGACTATTTGTCTGAAAATGTTTTCTAATCCCTGCTCCTTTTCCTCCCTTTGAGAACTCCCGTTATTCTTATGTTTCCTCTCCTGATGGTGTCAGTTAGTTCTTGTATTTCTCTTTCATTATTTTTCATTCTTCAGTTTCTGTCTTCTTCCTTCTGATTTGTTACTAGATTTCTGTCTTCGATATCACTGATCCTTTTCTTCATTTGGTCGACTCTATTTCCAAAGCTTGTTATTTCATTTTTCAACTCTTACAGTGTGTTCTTTATTTTCAGAAGGTCTATTCAGTTCTTTTTGAGGGTTTCAAACTCATTTCTAAAGAATTCATTCTGCTCACCTAGTTGTTTTTTCAATTCCTGAAATTGTTGATATGATTCATTTCAGATCTCATTGAGTTTTTTCAGAAATAACATCCTGAATTCTCTGTCATTTAAGTCACATGTTTCTATGTCTGTATGCTTGTTTTCTGGAGATTTTTCTCTTTCTTTCTGAGCTGCCTTGTCATGTTGGTTGTTCATGGTGTTTAATGGACTATTTCTCCACCTGGGCATTAATGGAAATGTGTTCTTCTTTTTTTTTTTCCCTTCAGAAAGAAGATGTATTGTATAATAGTCCCTAGCCTGCTGCAAAGAAGGTGCTTTTCTTTTGGTTTCCAGAAGATAGCGTCTAAGCCTCTTGGATCTATGCTTTATATAAAGTCTTAATAATGTCTTTTTTTTCCTTATAGATGTTTAATCACTCTTGCTACACGCAATCTCAGTTCCTGTCTGTGTTAGTGACAGTTTTGGTAGTTTGGTCAGATTCCCCTGGGGCTCGGCAGTGATCCATCTCAAAGGGTATGGGGGGAGAGGTCCTCTGGTTTGGGGGATGGCGCCTGTGGCTCAGCCTCAGTTTTATAACTAGGGACAGTAAAAATCAACTGTTGTTTTCTGCCATTCCCGCTTTTCTGCCTTCCCTATTTCTCTGTCTCATGCACTGATGACTGGGCACTGTGCTGGCCACGTGGTGCTCACAGCTCTCCCAGGCAAAGCTGTTTAGGGAACTCACTGCTCCTTCTCCCCCAGCCCCCTCCTCCTACTAAGTAGCTCCGGACTGCTGCGAGAGGCAGCTTTTTTGTTTCTCCCAGGGTTCTGACCTGTAGTATC
>NW_011888987.1:1276319-1278265 GCF_000151845.1 Pteropus vampyrus | reverse complement strand
GTGGAAATTAATTTGCAATTTGATTTTAAGCAATTACTAATATTTTTTGTAAATGTAGATATTTAACTTTGCTACTGTACTGGCATAATACTGTTTTTTGAATGGAGCTAAACAATTTATGTGATGTATAATATAGCCTTGGAGAACTTTTATTTGTTTTATTGGGTAATTTGTATTCAGTATGGAGGTAATCTAAAGCTTTGCATTTAGGCATTTAGTGATTGCACAAGAAGCTCAAGTAGCCAGAAAATTCTACACTTTATTTCATCTGGTGAATCTACCATAACCCAGAAGGCTCACCTATAGATAAGATGGTTTGGCCTCAATAACACTTTAAATCTTTGTACTCTCTTGGGTTTTGCACACTCCTTTAGACACAGGTCTTTGTCATTAATGAGAGTCACATGAGTAGATCCCTGAATGGCACTTTGGAGAACGGTGGCACAAGTTTTAACAAGCTAACCCTTCTGGCTATAACATGAAAAGACACCCTGTGTTTAAGATAGTGGGGGAATAAAAGGCAGAGGTAATTTGCACTGTTGAAGAAATAATTATTAGTTCCACATTGCTTTGCATGGGGTAGGTGGAGAAGAGCAGAAAGGGTGTGTTTGAGTTTGGGAAATCACTGTGTATTTTTCTTACTGATAATATATAAAGTTTGGAGCACCTTTCTAACATTTGAAAGATTTTCCCAGCTCATCCTATTAACATCGATTTTTCTTGAGATTTTTCTCTCAAGCATATTGACTGCCTATTTTAGAACATCTTTGGTGCTTGTATGCTGATAAATTCTATCAATATCTTACCAAATATACCCTCCCTTCGAATGAGAGTGTGTGGGGTGGGAGTGTGGTGAGAGGAATGGAAGGCCAAGAGACAAAAACTCCATTTTGCCTCACATATACCACCTCGTGTTTTTGTTGTTGTTTATTTTTTAAGTTGTCAGTGACAAGAAAATCAGTGTGTCAAGAGAGGTAAAAGAGGAGGGCAGTGTCTAAACAGAAGGGAGAATCTGTAAGTTATTTGTGGGAATCTAAACACGTATTTTGTAAAGACCCTCAAAATAAGAGAGGAAAAAAAAAAAAAGCCAAAGAGGTGAGTCATCCTATCTTCTGGAAGTGATAAGTAATCACCTGCTTCTCACTAGCTCCACCCCTCCCCTCAGAGGTTCTACCCCTCTTCCAGCAGCCTGAGGGTGTTCCAATCTACATTGCTGAGGAAGAGGCTCTCAAGTTGTCCTACACGGCCCCCTGCAGGGATTGCTTTGGACTGCTCCACCAGGCCCAGCAGAATCCAGAAACGCAGCGGGATCAACCTGATAGATTTTGGGGTCAAAAGCATGGGTGCCCTAGCAAAGCAAGCCCTCCCCACACACAGTTGAGGCACTAGCGAAGGCCATCTTGGCCGGGAGGGCAGGGCTGGTGAGGCCCTCGCGAAATGCCGCCGACCAACGGGAAGCCAAGGGGGTTCCCTGGCCCACTCCCCCGTCATTGATTTGCTCCCCAGGCTGCCTCTATGCTCCAATTCTTCTCTGTCTCGTTTTATACTATATGTTAAAGCTGTCTATATTTTAATATATTTGAAACCTGAGACTCTGAGGTTACATTGTTCTTCCAATGTCACGATTAGTAAAAGGTAAATTTGGAGCTAAACAATGCTCTTTTGCCGTAAAATCTTGGTGCGTTTTTCATTACACAACACTGCCTGATGATTTATATTGTCGCATAACTCTTATTAATAGCAATTTGTTATTTTTGCTGTACTTTGAATGAAATTTAACTTTAATATACATGCAGAAACAACGTGTTCCTCAAAAAGAAAGTATAAACCAGAATAATATTTTTTAGTTATTTTAGATTAGAATCCTTTAGACAAGGATTTACCATTCAAATTTATAGTTATGTTTATTGTAAGTTTTGATTATTATAAGAAGGTTGTTAAAAAAT
>NW_011888987.1:1273144-1276269 GCF_000151845.1 Pteropus vampyrus | reverse complement strand
TTTTTTGTTTCTCCCAGGGTTCTGACCTGTAGTATCTCTTATGCACAGATCCCATGATCAGATGTGCTGGTGTGCAGTTTGGGTGTTTTTTGTTGAGTTTTAGATAGTCATCTTATTGTCGTTTCAAGGGGAGAGATCTAGGAATGTCTTTCACTCCACCATGTTTAATCCAATCTCAAAACTATTTTAAGATCAGAAGTATACTCTGGATTATCCAAGTGGGCCAAATGATGTAATTACAAGTGTCCTTACACAAAAAATGAAGTGAGAGAAACTACTATTGGAGAGTAGCAGGATATAAGATGACATATGGAAAAAGTTGGAGTGATTTAGGGAAGTGTCATAAGCCAAGAACTGTAGCTGGTCTCTAGGTACCAGAAAAGGCAAGGGAACATTTACCTTCAGAGAGAATCAGCTCCACTAACACTTTTGCTTTAACCCAGTGAAACTGATTTTTGACTCTGATCTTCAGAACTGTAAGAGAATAAAAATTTGTTGCTTTGAGCTACCAAGTTTGTGATAATTTATTACAGTAATAATAAGAAAATAATACAAACCCATGTACCAGGTCAAATAGCGGACAATTTCCAGTCTTCCTCCTATTTAACTTATCAGTAGCAAACTCTCTGCTCTTTAGATAACACTGATTTTCTTACTAGATATTTGGCTCATTTTTCTCAGATCCCTTTGCTTACTCTTTTCTTTCTATCAAAATAGTAAATGTTAGAGTTTCTCAATACAGTGTAAAACCACAGCATTCTCATTTACTAAGGCATCATATCTACTCTATCTCTTGAAAGCAAAAGCTCCAGCCCATCCTTACTTAGTTCTAAGTATATGCATATGATTATGTGAGTACTCTACTTCAATGTCATGCAGACATATCAAATTTAACAGCCAAACTAATTTCTTTCCTTCAAGTTTGCTTGATTTCCACTTTGAGCAATCTCAGGAAAAAACCCACGTGTTTCTAACCTAAAACTTGGGAGTCATAATAACTTATCTCCCTTCCTCTCCTCCCATATACATCAGTCACTAAGCCTAATCAGTTCTGCTCTTAAATACTATTGTGGTCAATATCACTCTAGTTCAAGTTGCAATCTGGGACATGACAAAACTATGCAATGGTTTTATGGCATAGACCCCTTATAATAGTGTGCAATGTAGCAGCATTAATTTAATTACATTCAACTCCCAAATAAGCCAATCTCCACATAATAGCCACAGTGCTATTTAAAAACATAGATGCACACATACACATAAATCATATATTATTACTTACTTGCTTAACACTCTTTGTCCTTAGGATATAATATAATTCAAGATATTGTTCCTTTAGATTATGGTCTCTGTCTCATTCTCTGTCTTCATTTCTGTCATGGTTCTCTTATCTAATGTCATTAAAGTTTTCTTTTTTTTTTTCATAGGTAAGTATCATGGAATTTTCTCTCCCTTTTGTCAGGAATTTCTCCTCCACCACCCCCTCCCTTGTTTTGCTCATTTTATTGCCTAATTCTCATCTATGCTTCATTCTCATCTCAGATATCAGAGAATTATTCTCTGACATCCTCTCCGAAACTAAGAGGCTCCTGTAATATGCTCCCATATTACCCTGCACTTTGACTTTTAAATGCTCATAATGTTTAAATATACTTAAGAAAATTGTCCTTTTCCTTTAGGTTTTTTTTTTTTTTTGCTTTTTATTTAATAGCTTTATAGAGATATAAATGAAATACAATAAATTACATATATTAAACATAAAATTTGTTAAATTTAGACATGCATATTTATATGTACACCTACTAAACCATAATCACAGTCAGAATAGGGAACATATACATCACCTTGAAAGTTTCCTCTTCCCCTTTTGTTCTAAGAAAGCCATACTAAATTTATCTTGTTCCTGATGTACACCTGGCACATAGTGGCACTCCAAATATATTCAATGAATTAATTGATGAGCAAAGATATTTACCAAATCATTACATATAGAGGGAAATACTGGAAATAATCCAAGTATTCTTGTGACTGAAAATTTTGTAAAATAATACAAACTATGCACCACTGAAAATTATCTTTTCTGAAAACAATGAATTATATTTGAATATAATTAAGTAGAAAAGTGAGGATTAAAAGGATCTATAAAATATTATTCTGACCATATAAGTTAACATTTATATTTATGAGTAGCTAAGAAGGATAATAGGCATTGACACAGAAATGTTAGCTGTGGGGAAAGGACAGGTGATTTTAATTTTCTTCTTTGTGCTTCTCTGAATCTTTCAAAGACAATGTGTCATAATATGTTGAATGGGACCTTTCCTGGGTCTTGGAATTTTGGCTAAAGCCCCATATGGAGGACAACAAGTAGTAAGTATTTCCATATTCTAAGCAAAACAGCCAAAAAACTGTCAGACTACCCATTCTTGAGTTTTCTAAGAGGTAACAAATTGATCTTTCTGCTGTCATCCCCACTGTTCCATCCAGACTGTGAAAGAGAAGGCATAATTTTGTTAAAGAGGAAAGTTGGCAGAAAGTCTCGCATTCTAGGATATTTTCCACCCCATCCCATATCTAAGAGAAAGGCAAGGGATGCCATTCCTTTAAGCGATTGTTATGCTCCAAAAAAGCAGCATTCTTAGAAATTAAACATGATAGCAAGAAGGGTCAACTGGCATTGCTAACCCTGGCTGGATGCTTGCAGATCTGCATTTGTTCACAGGCCTACCCATGCTACCACCTGAATGGAGCATGTTAAGAAAGGTCTTAGGAGCTTCAACTTGTATATTTTGAAATTTTGGAACTTCTGTCCTGGAATCTTCTCAAGACGCAGGTTTAACTACAGAGAGGGCAGCAAAAGTCATCCCACAATCTATGGGTGTGGTACAGAAAAGATGTTCTAGCTTCCTGTGCAGCAAGTAGCTACTGCAAAAAAAGTAATCAATTCAAGCCATCCTGATTTCTGTAATTAAATGAGTGATAGTTATGCACATTTTAAGCACAGGCTTTGTGATGCTCTTTTCTAAAATTATATACATTAACAGGAAAACAAATGTTTGCACATGAAACTTTTTCTGCTTTCAAGATTATTTTCTTAGGACAGAATCTAGAATTGGAAACACTAG
>NW_011888987.1:1271286-1273094 GCF_000151845.1 Pteropus vampyrus | reverse complement strand
CTTCTCAATCTTGAGATTTCTCAGGAAAAAATCAGACCCAAATCCACTTAATTTTCCAACAGAATTGGACACAACTCAGAGTTTCTTATTTGTACTATAGAAGCTTATTTTAAAAGATTTGAAATCAGAAGCAGGTATCCCTAAAACTTGTAGACTTTGCATCCAAAAATGTCTCTGACCTCATATTCTCTTTTCTGGGCCCTTGACCACTATTCTAATTCACGTCCACTTACTCCTACACTTCAACCATTGTACTACATTCTTAGTTGGCCTGCCTGAGTTAAGGCATCACTCTAATCTCAGTTCAAATTATTCCTAGCATTGTGATTTACAGGCAGATTACTTACTTTGCTGAGCATCAGATTAATTCACCTGTAATAATATACTTCTACAGTTTTCTGAGAAGTATAGAAAAAGAGATAATTTATATAAAGTACTTGACACACAGCAACTTTTCAACAAATGACAGTTCTCATTATTATTGTAATTTCAATTGTGTCATTCTTTTGTTCTTCACTTTTAATGCTGCTGTACTGTAAACTTTTAAATACTGATTCCCCACAAATCATTTAATATCTATCACAATTTGATCTCAAACACCTTTTCCACTTTATTTCACAAAATTCCACTCTAAGCTTCAACTGAGACGGGCTACTTTCTGTTTCCTGGACTTGCCCTTCTGTTCTTCTAAATGGACACCATCAGCTCCGTTTATCTCTTCACCTTCTGTACCTTCCCACCTGTGTTCCATTTCTGAAATGCGTTATCTGAAAACTTTCTGGACCCTCATACCTAATTAGATTGCTTTACTCTCTGAAATTCCATAATATTGTCTAATATCCTTAATGGCATAAAACCTTCAGTTCAGCATCCTAGTTGGATACCTCTGATATTCAGAACTTAGCTGAAAATACAGCCTCCCCAGGGAAGCTGTGCCTGACCACCCACTGTCACATAAGGCCCTAGGCCACTATCGCATGTCCTTATATTTCTAGTTACTAAGTTTTTCCCCCTTCTGTTTATCACCATTCTCCCAGTAGATTTTTTGCTTCCCTAAAACAGAACTATTTTCCTCTACCACTGCTAGTACTGTCTTTTAAACAATAAAAGCCCAATAAATACCTAAAATTGTATTACAAACTGAAAAATTTATCAATACACTAAACCTAGTAAGGAAAATCCTGATTTGAAAATTTTTACTAAAATCTTTCAGCTATCCTCTCCACATCAACATATACACAGAGATGATTCACACATTCGCATTCACTCACACACTTTCAATACAAACATTCATTCATACACACACACACATCACCCCTTTAGGTTCTTGGTTCTGCCATGATTTACATAATGTTCAGTGAGCAGATATAGCAGACACCAATTATAGCAAACTTTGGAAATCCTCTATTTGGAGCTCCCAGTGGAAGCCATGATCTGTTGTACTCAAGATATACAGAAATGAAAATGACAAGAGGGAAAAATAATAATGATGTGAAATGTTAAGGGTAAACCTTTGAGAACAATAATACATTCAGTGTAGTTTACCTGATAGTACAGTTTAGTGAAATCTGACAGAAAATTCAAACCAATGCAAAGTTAGGGAAAAAATTGAAATTCAAAGTATGAAAGAAAGCAATTATGCAGATCTAAAAAACTACAGCTTTCTTCAACAGCAAATTTGTTGTTCATTTTAGATTTCTAGAAAGCATAGTGTGGGACTTTTAATATTTTCCTTAAGAGAAAGTTAGGAAAACTATATAATAATTTTAATAGAATATAAACTAGAATTAAAGAAATAGTATGTAATG
>NW_011888987.1:1264139-1266526 GCF_000151845.1 Pteropus vampyrus | reverse complement strand
AAGTAGCTACTGCAAAAAAAGTAATCAATTCAAGCCATCCTGATTTCTGTAATTAAATGAGTGATAGTTATGCACATTTTAAGCACAGGCTTTGTGATGCTCTTTTCTAAAATTATATACATTAACAGGAAAACAAATGTTTGCACATGAAACTTTTTCTGCTTTCAAGATTATTTTCTTAGGACAGAATCTAGAATTGGAAACACTAGGCAAAGTGTTACAAATAGCTAAGCATCTAAATGTATATCACTACATTATTGTCTAAAACTTATAGGAAATTATAGTCTCAACAAATGTTGAAAATTAATGTTCTTTTCAAAATTGCTAACTTATTGAAAACGAGTATCTTATAATTTGGATTTATTTGTTTTAATGAAATCAAATGGTTTATTATTCTCATTATTTTTATATTTACATTTGTGATTTGTCTGTTTACATCATTTGCTCAGTTTAATATCTGTTTGTTTTTTTATTTGTTTTTTTAACTGTTAGTGATAAACTTAATGGTATTTAAGATTTGTGTTAAATGTAGTTAATTCAGTTCTATATTTTTTCAGTGAATTATTTCAGCAGTAGTCACATAAGTTCAATTAATAAAGAAGCTTCATCCATTCATTTATTTATTCAATAAATGTTTATTCAGCAAGTCATTGGCCAATCCTAGTACTGAAATAAACAAGGAGCCAGTCTCGAGATGTTTATCAGATAAAAGACTTTAATAATTACTATAAAAACAAACAAGGTTACATGTAGTAGTGTATATTAATTCGCTTGGGATGCCATAACAAAATGCCATAGACTTGGTTGCTTGAAAAAACAGAAATTTATTTTTTCATAGTTCTGGAGACTAGAAGTCTAAGATCAGAGGTTAGATGAAAATCAAGTCTAAGATCAAGGGTGTCTGGTGAAGCCTCTCCCTCTGGGTTGCAGATGGCCACCTTATTACTATGTGCTCACATGATCTGTCTTTCATGTTTATGCCTTCAGGGAGGCTGAGGGAGGGGGCCAGAGAGAGAGAGAGAGAGAGAGAGAGAGAGAGAGAGAGAAAGAGAGGCCATGAGCCCACGAGTGTGTTCTTGTGTCTCTTTTCATAAAGACACTAATTGTATTGGATCAGGGCTCCACCTTGATTACGTCCTTACTCCAAATACAATCATGCTTGGAGTTTTGACTTCAACATATGAATTATGGGGGGACACAAACTTTCAGTCTATAACATAGTTTATTAGTGATATTCCATCTTGGGGATGGTAAGAAAATCAGAAAATATGCTCATCTATTTACACAGTATACATTTATTGAATATCTAATATGTACCAGGCCCTATGCTAAATATTAGTAATAACAGTTGTTTTCAAGTAGAAGCTAATAATCTTATAAACAAGAGACATGATAAATTGCAATGCAATGTAAATGATATAATAGAACCATAATAGAACTCTATAATAGAACTACAGAGAGAACAACTAGATCTATCTATGGGAGTTGGGAAAGAAATTATAAAAAAGTAAATATGTACTTAGGCCTTAAATGTTGACTAGGTTTGTGTAATGCAGAGAGAAGAAAGTCATATATAACAACAATAGGATGCAATTCCTTAGGTGATGATAATTTGTGTTTGCTTCCTTACTTCTGAGTGACAGATTTTTCAAAATCTATTTTATGAGTAGTGCCATTATAGACTGGAGGTATGGATGTATGTCCTATTCTGTCCTCACCTCTTCCTACTAAAATCCTCAGAGAAAAGGAATGAAAGAAAAAGATATTTGGCTACCGTTATCTTCAAAGTTGGAGTGAACTGTAGTGGCCACAAGAAAACTCTTTCACTCTCATTCCACTCGATATTGATCTCATGATAATACATAGTTGTTAGTTTCTAAAGTCACAAAGAAACTAAGTGTGCATATGATGAGAACAAAAATATCATAAAATCAGCCATGTGACTTATATGTATGTCAATAAACAATGTTTGGCCTATACTTGGATATCTAGATTAGCAAGCCTAATAAGATCATTTTTATTGTTAACTATTAAATTATGTATATAAATTATAAACATAACCTCTAAAACTCAAGCTTATAGTGGTTCCTTATACTATACTAGAGTACATTATTAAATATTATTTGGTCACTGTCAATTAACAGAGATAATCACAACCTCCGAATACTAATAAGATGAAGAAAACAATTTGAGTGCTAAGTACCACGCAGATTTTTAATGCTTTACTAAGCAGCATCTCATGGAATCCTCAGAACAACGTTATGAAATAGGTACTGTTACTATTTCCATTTTACATATATGATATAGAGAGGTTAACTAACTTGCCCAAGCTCACAGAATAAAATATAGGGCTGGGATTTAAGCCTCGCAGTTTGACTCCTTATATG
>NW_011888987.1:1262296-1264089 GCF_000151845.1 Pteropus vampyrus | reverse complement strand
TGGGACTTTTAATATTTTCCTTAAGAGAAAGTTAGGAAAACTATATAATAATTTTAATAGAATATAAACTAGAATTAAAGAAATAGTATGTAATGTATTTTAAAAATTAAGAATAAACTGGAAAAAAGAGGAAAAAAGTCTTCTGTATTTATAGTATTCATCCTCAAATCATTTCAAAAATGTTTCTGAGTAAATAGAGATCTTCAGTCCTTCCTGGCTTCTCATGGCAGCCGCTTGGCATTCTCAGAAAACTTCAACACTTGTTATCTCTTCTTGTTCTACTATCTTCATCCTCTCCTACCTTTAAATTTTCCCCATCAGCATTTAAAGATGTTCAGTATTTCCCACTATAATCGAAGTGCTTCCACAGACACATTTCTCTCCTGTCTTTCAATTTCTCTAATTTTTCCCCACTTACTACAAAATTCTAATAAAATTATTTTTACCTGCATTCTTCATGGTGTCACCTCTTACCTCAACCTTCTTTAACTTAAAATATATTATTTAATATTTCTACAATAACGTCTGTGATAGACTGAATAATACAATCCCTCCCCAAGATGTGCATGTCCTAATCCTGGGAGTTTGTGAATATGTTACCTTAGATGGCAAAAGGGACTTTGCAAATGTGATTAAATAAACTTACTTACTTACTAACTTACTTTATTTATTTACTTGTTTGTTTGTTTGTTTGTTTGTTTATATATTTTTTCTTCCAAGCTTATATTTTATTTTTATTTTTTAAACTTTTCCCCCCACTTCCTTTTTTCCCTTTCCCTCTGGTAACCACTAGTCCATTGTCCATGTCCATGAGTCTCTGCTTGTTTTTCCTGTTCATTTGTTGCTATTAGGTTATATCCTTCATATAAATGATATCATGTGATTTTCAATCTTCTTTGTCTGGCTTACCTCACTTAGTATGATTATTTCGAGGTCATTATGTTGTCGTAAATGACAGTATTTCATCTCTCCTTATAGCTGAGTAATATTTCGTTGTATATAAGTACCACAGCTACTTTAGCCAATCATCTATCATAAGACACTTCACTTGCTTCAATGTCCTAGCCACTGTGGATAATGCTGCTATGAACATCGGTGTGCAAATATCTTTTCAGATATGAGATTTCAAATCTTTAGGGTAAATACCCAGTAGAGGGATTGCTGGATCATATGACTGTACCAATTTGCAGTCCCACCAGCAGTGTATGAGAGTTCCTTTTTCTCTGCATCCTCTCCAACATTTGTTATTACTTGTTCTGTTGTTGATTATAGACATTCTAACAGGTGTGAAATGGTATCTCATTGTGGTTTTGATTTGCATTTCCCTAAGAGCTAGCAATGTTGAGCATCTTTTAATATACTTGTGGGCCATTTGTATGTCCTCTAGGGAGAAGCGTCTGTTCAGGGCCACTGCCCAGTTTTTTATTGGATACTTTCTTTCTTTCTTTTTTTATTGTTATTGAGTCATATGAGTTCTTTGTATATTTTGGATATTAGGCTCTTATCTGAGATGTTGCTTGCAAATATATTTCCCCTTTCGGAAGGCTGTCTCTTGACCTTGTTGAATGTTCCTTTTACTGAGCAAAAGCTTTTTAGTTTGACGTAGTCCCATTCATTGATTTTTGCTCTTACTTCCCTTGCCTTTGAAGTCAGATTCATAAAATCCTCTTTAAGTCAAAGGTAAATTCAAAGTTCTTCAGTTTAGTTTCTATGTTTCCTTCTATGCATTTTATTGTTTCAGGCCTTATATTCAGGTCTTTAATCCATTTTCAGTTAATTTTGGTGTGTGGTGA
>NW_011888987.1:1260914-1262246 GCF_000151845.1 Pteropus vampyrus | reverse complement strand
CTTTGAAGTCAGATTCATAAAATCCTCTTTAAGTCAAAGGTAAATTCAAAGTTCTTCAGTTTAGTTTCTATGTTTCCTTCTATGCATTTTATTGTTTCAGGCCTTATATTCAGGTCTTTAATCCATTTTCAGTTAATTTTGGTGTGTGGTGATAGACAACAGTCTAGTTTCATTCTTTTGCAGGTAGCTTTCCAGTTTTCCCAGCACCATTTATTGAAGAGGCTTTCCATACTCCACTATATGTTTTTGGCTTTTTTTGTCAAAAATTATTTGCCCATATAAATATGGGTTTTCTTCTGGACTCTCAATTCTGTTCCACTGGTCCGTGTGTCTGTTTTTCTACTATTACCATGCCATTTTGATTACTGTCACTTTGTAGTATAATTTGAAGTCAGGCAGAGTGATTCCTCCAGCCTCATTCTTTTTTCGTAGGATGGCTTTTGTACTTCCATACAAATCTGATGATTTTCTCTTCCATTTCTTTAAAAAATGCTGATGAGATTTTAATGGGGATTGCATGAAATCTGTATCATGCTTTGAGTAATATTTTAACTATGTTGATTCTCCCAATCCAAGAACATGGAATATCTTTCTGTTTCTTTGTATCTTCATTGATTTCTTTTAATAGAGTCTTACATTTTTCATTATATAGGTCCTTCACATGTTTCGTTAAATTTATTCCTAGGTATTTTATTCTTTTTGTTGCAACTGCAAAAGAAATTATATTTTTCACTTCTTTTTCTGACACTTCATTATCAAAGTATAGGAACGCTATGGATTTTTGAATATTGATTTTGTATCCAGAAACTTTACTGTATTTGCTTATTCTTTCTACTAGTGTCCTTGTGAGTCTTTAGGGTTTTCTATATAGAGAATCATGCCATCTGAAAATAGTGACAGTTTGACTTCTTCATTTTCTATTTGGATGCCTTTTATATCATTCTCTTGTCTAATTGCCTTCGCTAGAACATCCGATGTTATATTGAATAGCAGTGGTGATAGTGGACAACCTTGCCTTGGTCCTGATCTTAGAGGGAAGGTTTTTAGTTTTTCACCATTAAGTATAATGTTGGCTGAGGGCTCGTCATATATGACCTTTATTATGTTAAGGTACTTTCCTTCTTTTCCAATTTTGTTAGGTTTTTGATCATAAATGAGTGCTGAATCTTGTCAAAGGTTTGTTCTGCATCTATTGATATGATCATATGATTCTTGTTTTTTAACTTGTTTATGTGGTGTATCACATTAATCGATTTGAGTATGGTGAACCATCCCTGTGCCCCTGGGATGAAATCCACTTGATTGTTGTGTAAAATCTTTTTAATATGTTGC
>NW_011888987.1:1258562-1260864 GCF_000151845.1 Pteropus vampyrus | reverse complement strand
CAGATTTTTAATGCTTTACTAAGCAGCATCTCATGGAATCCTCAGAACAACGTTATGAAATAGGTACTGTTACTATTTCCATTTTACATATATGATATAGAGAGGTTAACTAACTTGCCCAAGCTCACAGAATAAAATATAGGGCTGGGATTTAAGCCTCGCAGTTTGACTCCTTATATGCTACAATATACGGTCAAGTAAAAATGAAGAAATGATGATCAGTAAAATAGAGAAAGAATTCGATTAAGATAACATTTTACCTGTGATAAAATAATTACTCCCTTTTGTCTTCTACAGGCTGACTCTCTAATTTCTCAAATTACATCATAAGAAAATTTCTTATAATAACTAATAGACCAAAAAAAAAAATTCCTTGCTACATGTCTCTGGTCTGTTTAAGGATATAAAGAAATGATAAAAGTCTAGCAGCAAAGGAGAAAGAAAATAATTTTTACATATTTTTACATATTATTAAGAATCAGCCTTATATTTCCCCCCTTATGAGTAACATCGCAAAGACCTGCCATGTCTACTGTGTTAAGTGTGAATTCAAGAGATTAAGGTCACTGATGGGCATCTGGTTCGGTTATTTCCTTCTCCCAGCAACCTCTCATTGCTATACATCTGTTTTGTTGATTCAAAAGAGCACTTGAGATGCTTTACAGTTGATTTTGACAAGTGCTACAATTTGATAGGGGATGATAATTCTTGCTGAGATGATTTTCAAAGTACAGAAATTATACTTTTGAGTAGATAGTACCTTTCTTTATGATCAGAATTTTCACTTAATATACAGCATACTTAAGCTTGGTAATCACATTTCCCTTTTGCTGAAAAAAAGTGATGGTGTCTTTTATCTCATATTAAACATCACACATTAAATCTTATTCTTGATTCTAATTATTTTCTTTGTTGCAGATAAAGCATGTCTGCCAAATTTAAAGATATCAGATTTATAAAATGCTATATGACTATGGAGTGAGATTATTAATTAAATGAGAGTCTCCTGATCATGTGACTAAGCTAAATGATGAGTTCCTGGGATGTACATTTTCTACATGCCTCTAAATCCACAAAATTGGAATTAATCAGAAGTGTCTTAAAGACCACAGACTTACTATTGATAGAATAATTATTTTTAAGAAGTAAAATTTATGGGTGTAATTTTAATTTATACTTTAAAGTAATTTTTATCACATAGACCTTTCTATTAGTTTAATTATAAGAAGATATTTTATTATTTGATTTATTGAGATAATTATTGATGAAGAATTATCGTTGGTTTGCTTTGCTTCAACGAATGTTATGCCGAAGGTTGACAAAATTTTAAATATCTTCAAGGTTTAGAACTTATCTAATGCCACTTCAAAATTCTAACTTGATTTAAAGGGAAGTGAGTGGTTCAGTGCTTTGGGACTCAGCCCAGTTTTCAAGGTTTATCTCAACATAATATCCTCAGTCATTAAAACCTTTCTTATGACGTGATGAAAACTAAAACCTGACCTATGCCTCCATATTAGAAAATAATTTCTAGGTATTTGATTCATCTTTGTATAATATTGTGCATTATATACAAAAATAAATGGAAATATATAATGAATATGAGATGGGTTTCACGATTACATTGAATACACTCTATAGTCCTGCCAAACATCACTGGTGTCAGTACTTGATATGGTCAAAGAGCACCTGAGAATTCTTATTCTGCTACTTAGATCTACTGTTGTCAATGTGGTCTCTTCTGATTCCCTAATTAGCAACCTAAATTCTAGAGCCAACAAATGACCCTTACTATAATTCTAAAGTGGATTTTTTGTCCAGCACACTTAATTGCTTCTTGCTCTTGTTCCATGGATTAGGAATAAAGCCTTCGATGTATACCTTTATTCTACCATTTCCAATTAATGAACATAGAGAAAATTTTGCACTTATCTGAGCCACAGATTGGAAATCAACACACTGGTTTTATCATTTTTCTAATGAGACCTCTAAGAAGATAAGATAGAATAACAAATTTAAAACTTTAACACAGAGCCTGGTACATAAGAAATTCACAAAAACTGACAATTGCGTTTAATGCTTTTTTCATCACCAATGCCACTTTCCTAGTTACTATTCCATGCTTCGTTTATTGTAACAAAAAGAACATCCTAATGCTTCATTCTTCCATTTTTCACCCACTTTGGTTCTCTTACACAACACCACTATTTATCATAAAATATTGCTTTCATTTTATAAATCCCATATTAAAAATAAGCTATATCTAAATAAAATCCTAAAATTCAAAGCTTTCTATTACTTG
>NW_011888987.1:1257100-1258512 GCF_000151845.1 Pteropus vampyrus | reverse complement strand
GTATCACATTAATCGATTTGAGTATGGTGAACCATCCCTGTGCCCCTGGGATGAAATCCACTTGATTGTTGTGTAAAATCTTTTTAATATGTTGCTGTATTTGGTTTGCTAGTATCTTATCTAGGATGTTTGCATCTGTGTTCATGAGAGATATCGGTCTGTAGTTTTCTTTATTTGTATTATCTTTACCAGGTTTTGGTATCAGACTAATATTGGCCTCACAAAATGAGTTGGCAGTATTGCCTCCTCTTCTGTTTTTTGGAAGAGTTTGAGGAGAATATGTATTAAATCTCTTTGAATGTTTGATAGAATTCACTGGTGAAGCCATCTGGTACTGGACTTTTACTTTTTGGTAGGTTTTTGATGATTGTTTCAATTTCTATGCTGCTGATCAGTCTATTTAGATTTTCCACGTCTTCTTGATTCGGTCTAAGAAGGTTGTATTTTTCTAAGTACTAGTCCAATTTTTCTAGGTTATTGGATTTGGTGTTATATACTTTTTCATAGTATTCTTGTATGATCCTTTGTATTTCTGCGATGTCAGTTGTAATTCCCCATCTTTCATCCCTGATTTTATTTGTTTGTGTCCTTTCTCCTTTTTCTTTAGGGGGTCTAGCCAGGGTTTTGTCAATTTTATTAACCTTCTCAAAAAACAAGCTCTTTGCTGCATTTATTTTTTCTTTCTTTTTTTTGTTTTGTTTTGTTTTGTTTTCAGTTTCATTTAATTCTGCTCTAATTTTGATTATTTTTTTCTCCTGCTGATTAGTCTTCATTTGTTCTTCTTTTTCTAGTTATTTAAGATGAAGCATTAGATTGTTTATTTGGGCCCATTCTTGTTTTTGGAGGTAGGCCTGTAATGATATGAACTTTCCTCTTATGACCCCTTTTGCCATGTCCCCAAAGTTTTGATATGTTGTACTATCATTATCATTCATATGTATGTATCTCTTGATCTCTCTTTTTATTTCATCTCTGACTCAGTCATTCTTCATAGCATGTTGTTTAATCTCCATGTATTTGTGTTTCTTCCTGCTTTCTTTTTACAGTTGATCTCCTGCTTCAAAGCATTATGATCAGAGAATATGGTTGGTATGATTTCAACCCTCTTATGTTTGTTGAGGCTATCTCTGTGTCCCAGTATGTAGTCAGTCTTTGAGAGTGTTCCATGTGCACTAAAGAACGTATGAGCAGCTGTTTGGGGATGAAAGGCTCTGTAAATGTCAATTATGTCCAGTTGATCTAATGTGTCATTTAAGAATGTTATTTCCTTATTGATTTTCTGTTTGAATGATCTGTCCATATCTGACAGTGGGTTATATTGGTCCCCTAAATACGACAGTGTTTTGCTATCAGAACTACTCCTTTTAGTTCTGTTAGTAATTGCTTTATATATTTGGGGGCTCCCTGATTGG
>NW_011888987.1:1254674-1257044 GCF_000151845.1 Pteropus vampyrus | reverse complement strand
ACTTGTTTTGCATAAAGGTAAATATGATAAGCATGTTATAGAAACTTTTTTTAAGTGAGAAAATTTTAGCCAGTCTTGGACTCATTATGAATACATATACTGTTAAGTCTTAAATACCTGGACAAATAGAGATAAGAACAAACAGAATTAATTTAATTTGTCACTAACTGTGACTTGTACCCATAGTTCTATTTGATTTCTACCTATGGTATAGGTATATATGGGAATATATTTTTTAAAACTCAGTATGTTTTCTTATTTTTGTTAAGAGCAGTTATTTTTAATTTCATATGACTTCCTCATTGATTGTTGACAATAATTCACCTTCTTCAGATCCTTATTTGTTCAGTATTAAGAAATATGGATATAGAGGCTATAGAAAGGTGGCTGAATGTATACTGCTCAAACTGCACTTCACAAATATAATACTTGTGTTAGTCTGTATTTTAGCTTATTTTATTGTGATCTGCCCTTTTAATTAAAAAAAGAGAGAGAGAGGTGTAAAGAGAAAGAGATGGTTGACTCTTTTCACATTGCCCTCCAACACAGAAATACATCTAA
Organism: Pteropus vampyrus; assembly: GCF_000151845.1. Taxonomy (NCBI): domain Eukaryota; kingdom Metazoa; phylum Chordata; class Mammalia; order Chiroptera; family Pteropodidae; genus Pteropus; species Pteropus vampyrus. Next base: position 1,256,483 of record NW_011888987.1, on the reverse strand, counting down.
AAGAGAAGGCAAAAAAAAATGACATTTGATAGAATTAGATAATTTTTCACCAAAAGGCTTTTCTTTTTCTCTTTTTCTTTAATAGCTTTTTTGAGATATAATTAATGTACTATAAAATTCATCTTCAGTGTACAGTTCAATAAATGTTAACAAATTTATAGTCATCAGCCATAACCACAATCTAGTTTTAGAATACTTCAATTGTCCAAAACATTTCCTCACATGACCAATTGTACTCAATCCCCACTAATACCTCTATTTCCAGTAAACCACTGCTCTGGATTCTGATTCTATAACTTTGCCTTTTTAAAGAAATTTTGTATAAATTTAATCATACAAATATGTAGTCACTTAATTTTGGCTTTTTTTCAAAATTTAGCATATTGTTAGTGAGATCATCTATGTTGTTGCATTTATCAGTAGTTGGTTCCTTTCATTGCTGAGTAGTATGACATTGCATTGATATATAAGAATTTGTTTTGCTGTTCACCAGTTGATGTTTACTTTGATGGTCTGATTTATAAGAATAAAGCTGCTATGAACACACATATATATATGAGTCTTTATGTGGACATGCTTTCATTGCTCTTGGGATGGTAAGATCCTATGTTAAATGCATGTTTAACTTTGTAAGAAATTGTTGAACGCTTTCCAGAGTTGTGTACCATTTTAACCTTCCCACTAACTATGTATGAGGTTTCCAGTTTTTCCGTATCTTCAGTGACACTTAATATTGTCTGTCTTTTTGATGACAGCCATGCTAGTTGATATATAATGTTACTTCACTGTGTTTTAATTTGCATTTGCCTGTTGAATAATGATATTGAGTACCTTTTTATTTACCTATTTCCCATTCATGTATCATCTTTGGTGTCTATTCACATTTTTTATCAGTTTATTGGGTTGTTTGTATTTTTTAATTATTAAGTCACAAAATTCTTCATACATTCTGAATACAAGTACTTATCAAATATATATGATTTGCAAATATTTCCTCTCGGTTGTTGGCTTGTCTGTTCCTTTTATTAGTAACCGTCTTTGAAAACAAAGATTTTAAATTTTGTAGAAATCTAAAGTGTATATATATGTTTTTCTTTTATGGACCATGAGGTGAAATGCTCTTTAAAGTTGCTGATAGTGTTGTTTAATTCTATATTCCTCCTAATTTTCTCTTTAGTGATGCTATTAGTTACTGAGAAATGAGTATCAAAATCACTAACTATAATCATTAAATTGTTTATTTGCCCCTCAAATTACATAAGTTTTTTTATGCATCTTATTGCTCTTTTATAAGGTGTGTATACATTTATGATTGTTATGTATTCTTGACAAATTGACCTTTTTATCATAAGAAACACTCATTTGTGTCTCTAGAAGTATTTCTTTTTTTTCTTTTTTTAATTAATTAATTTTTTTGTGACGTTGATTAATGAAATTCAGTAAGTTTCAAGTGTACAATTTAACAGTAAGGTATATATATATATCATTGTGTGTACACCTCCCATAGTTAGATTTCTTTCTGTCACCACATATTCGAACCCTTTTATCCATCTATTTCCCTTCTCCCCCATGATCCTCACGCTTTAGTCACCACTAGTCTATTGTCCACATCCATGAGTCTCTGTTTGTCCTGTTCGTCTGTTGCTTTTAGGTTTATATTCCACATATAAGTGATGTCATGTGGTTTTTGACTTTTTCTGTCTGGCTTATTTCACTTAGCGTGATTACCTTGAGGTCCATCCATGTTGTCACAAATGGCAATATTTCATCTCTTCTTATGGCTGAGTAACATATACCACAGCTTCTTTA
>NW_011888987.1:1252729-1254624 GCF_000151845.1 Pteropus vampyrus | reverse complement strand
AGTGATGTCATGTGGTTTTTGACTTTTTCTGTCTGGCTTATTTCACTTAGCGTGATTACCTTGAGGTCCATCCATGTTGTCACAAATGGCAATATTTCATCTCTTCTTATGGCTGAGTAACATATACCACAGCTTCTTTATCCAATCACCTATTGTAAGACACTTCACTTGCTTCCATGTCCTGGCCATTGTGAATAATGCTGCTATGAACATTGGTGTGCAAATATCTTTTTAGATATGGGTTTTCAAGTCTTTGGGGTAAATACCCAGTAGAGGAATTGCTGGCTCATATTGTAGATCAATTCTTAGTTTTTTGAGGAACCTCCATACTATTCCATAGTGGCTGTACCAATTTGCAGTCCCACCAGCAGTGTATGAGGGTTCCTATTTCTCCACATCCTATCCAACACTTGTTATTACTCGTCCTGTTGATAACAGCTATTCTAACAGGTGTGAGATGGTATCTCATTGTGATTTTGATTTGCATTTCTTTAATAGTTAGCAATGTGAACATCTTTCCATATGTTTGTTGACCATTTGTATGTCATCTTGGGAGAAGTGTGTTCAGGTACTCTGCCCAATTTTTGATTGGATTGTTTGTTTTTCTTTTGGTATTGAGTTGTATAAATTCTTTGTATAATTTGGATATTAAGCCCTTATTGGAGGAATTGCTTGCAAATATATTTTCCTTCTGATGGTTGTCTCTTTATCTTGTTGACGATTTCTTTTGCTGTGCAGTTTTTTATTTTTGCTTTTACTTCCCTTGCCTTTGAGCTCAGATTCATAAAATCATCTTTAAGTCCAAGTTCCATGAGTTTAGTTCCTATATTTACTTCTAAGCAATTTATTATATTATTTCAGGTCTTATAATCAGGTCCTTAATTCATTTTGAGTTAATTTCAGTGTCTGGTGATAGACAACAGTTTAGTTTCATACTTTTGCAGGTGGCCGTTTAGTTTTCGCAGGACCATTTATTGAATAGGCTTTCCTTTCTCCACTGTTTTTGGCTTTTTTTGTTGAAAATTATTTGCCCATATATACATGGGACTCTTGATTCTGTTCCACTGGTCCATGTTTTTTTTTTTTTGCCAATACCATGCCGTTTTGATTATTGTCGCTTTGTAGTATAATTTGAAGTTGGACAGAGTGAGGCCTCCAGCCTCATTCTTTTTTCTCTGGATGGCTTCAGCAATTCGGGGTCTTTTGTGCTTCCATACAAATCTAATGATTTTTTGTTCTATTTTTTTTTTAAATGCCAATGTGACTTTGATGGGGATTGCATTAAATCTGTATAATCTGTATAACGCTTTAGATAATATGGTCATTTTAACTATATTGATTCTTCCAATGCAAGAACACGGAATATCTTCCCATTTCTTTGTATCTTCTTCAATTTCTTTCTATAAGGTTTAATACTTTCCATTATTTAGGTCCTTCACATGTTTCATTATATTTATTCCTAGGTATTTTATTCTTTTTGTCACAATTGTAAAAGAGATATTTTTTTCCACTTTTTTTGACACTTTATTATTAAAGTAAAGAAATACTATGGATTTTTGAACATTGATTTTGTATCCAGAAATTTTACTGTATTTGCTTATTCTTCCTAGTCATGTTCTTGTGAGTCTTTAGGGTTTTCTATATAGAGAATCATGTCATCCTCAAATAGTTACAATTGGACTTCTTCATTTTCTATTTGGATGCCTATTATACCTTCCTCTTGCCTGACTGCACTCACTAGTACCTCCTATTGAATAGCAGTGGTGATAGTGGACAGTCTTGCCTTGTTCCTGATCTTAAAAGGAAGGTTCTTAGTTTTTCATTATTAAGTATAATGTTGGCTGACTGCTTGTCACATATGACCTTTATTATGTTAAATTTCTTTCCTTCTATAC
>NW_011888987.1:1250512-1251429 GCF_000151845.1 Pteropus vampyrus | reverse complement strand
AAGGAAGGTTCTTAGTTTTTCATTATTAAGTATAATGTTGGCTGACTGCTTGTCACATATGACCTTTATTATGTTAAATTTCTTTCCTTCTATACTGATTTTGTTAAGTGTTTTGATCATAAATGAATGTTGTATCTTGTCAAAGGCTTTTTCTGCATCTATTGATATGATCATATGATTCTTATTTTTTAATTTGTTTATGTGGGTGTATCACATTAATCGATTTGCATATGTTGAAACCATCCCTGTGCCCCTGGAATGAAGCCCACTCGACTGTGGTGTATAATCTTTTTAATTTGTTGCTGTATTTGGTTCGCTAGTATCTTATTTAGGATTTTTCCATCTGTGTTCATGAGAGATATCGGTCTGTAGTTTTCTTTTTTTTGTGTTATCTTTACCAGGTTTTGGTATCAGAGTAATATTGGCCTGATAAAATCAGTTGGGAAGTCTTGCTTCCTCTTCGAATTTTTGGAAGAGTTTGAGGAGAAGATGTATTAAATCTTCTTTGAATGTTTGATAGAATTTACTGGTGAAGCCATCTGGTACTGGACTTTTACTTTTTGGTAGGTTTTTGATAATTGTTTCAATTTGCATGTTGCTGTTCAGTCTATTTAGATTTTTCAGTTCTTCTTGATTCAATCTATAAAAGTTGTATTTTTTTAAGAACTGGTCCATTTATTCTAGGTTATTGGATTTGGTGTTATGTACTTTTTCATAGTATTCTTGTATGATCCTTTGTATTTCCGTGGTGTCTCTCGTAATTTCCCCTTTCATCCCTAATTTTGTTTATTTGTGTTCTTTCTCTTTTTTCTTTAGTGAGTCTAGCCATGGATTTGTCGATTTTATTAACCTTCTCAAAAAACAAGCTCTTTGCTGCATTTATTTTTTTCTATTGATTTTTTTGTTTTGTTTTGTTT
>NW_011888987.1:1246501-1248727 GCF_000151845.1 Pteropus vampyrus | reverse complement strand
CATCATCAGATGATTAGATAAAAAAAATTATGGTTCATATGTACAATGGAATATTACTTAGCCATTAAAAATAATGAATCCTACCATTTGCAATGACATGGATGGACTTAGATGATATTATGCTAAGTGAAATAAATTGGACAGAGAAAGATAAATACCATATGATTTCACTATATGCAGAATCTAAAGAACAAAAAGAGGAAACTAATTAAAAACAGACCCACAAATATAGAGGGCAATCGGGTGATGGCCAGAGGGGAGGTAGGTGTGAAGAGAACACATGCTTTTAGTAGAAGCTTCCCATTAAAAGATCACTTGGTGGAAGACAAATCAGATTCATACTAAATTATTTCTTTTTAATTTGGAAGACTGGAGGTCAGTTACTTTAATTTTAAAAGTGTGAGATGTAAGGTCAGTGTCTATTGGCAGCTATGTTTCTTGGTAAATGAAGAAAGTATATATGTGAAAATGAGGCTCACACAAAGAAACAGAGATACTGAGAGCATAGATGATAGTCCAGAACTTGAATTTGTTTCTGGTACCAGCTGTTCAAAATATATATTTTTTAAATCCATGAATACCTACTTTATTGTGTGAAACCAAACCCAAGTCTTTTGCATGCATGCAAGAGCCATCATTATTTGGTCTTGACCTATTTTTCTAAACTCACCTCTCACCACTTTTTTTTATACATCTTAATGTGCAGTTTATTCAACAGGTCATATTAGATTGTTCTAGTAGCCTCCTAGATTCTTTTCTTCTACCATTGTCTTTCTGCTATATAGTCTCATCATAGAAGCCAGGAATATCCTTTTCAATTCTAAACTAAACTATGTCAGTCCTATGGCACAATAGCTTCCCATTTCACTCAGAGAAAAAGAAAAAGTTTGAAAAATAACCTGTAAGGCCCCACATGATATTACTCCTGCTGGACTTCTGTACTCATTTTTTACCATTCTCATCTTTGTTCATTCCACTTCAATGACACTGTTTTTGTTACTACCGAATGTAACAAAAACCAGTCCTGCCTTAGAGACTTTGCACTTTCTGTTACCTCTTCCTAGGAACTCCACCAAACCACACACACACACACACACACACTCACACACTCACACACACACACACACACACACATCATAACTGTATGACTGTCTGGCATATTTCTTTCCTTCCTTCAGGTATCTAGTCAAACATTACCTTATCAATTATATTTACTTTACCTAAATGCCTTACTTAATAATGCTATAATTTTTTCTCCTATATGCAGCATACAGTACTCTCTGTCCTTTGTTTTCTTTTGTTACATAGCACTTCTCCTCATCTGATACTACTTTATTAGATTATTTGCCTATTCTGTTTCTCCCTACTATGTAATAAACTTGATGAAGATAGAAAAACTTTTACCATATTACTCATATTGCACCTCCATAGAACTAAGAATTTCTTGTCCACAATGGATATGCAATAAATATTTTCCAAATGAATGAATATTTTATGCCTCTAATATTTCCAACAAAACACATGTAATTCTCTTTAGATGAAATGCTTTCTCTTTATCTATTGGACAAGTTGGAATTCACATTTTAGATTCAAATTAACCATATTCTCTTTCTTGCAATATAAATTGCCCTCTTCAATACAGTTTATTATTGTTTATTTTGTATAGCCACCAAATCATGAATAAAGCTTATTATAACTACCCATCATCACAATTAGTTCCACTACTATCTTTCAAGAGATTTTATCTTCTTTATCTTTGTATTTCCAGCAACTCAGCACTAGGACTTAGGAATTGTTTATTGAATTTAGCGAGTAGCCAAAACCCATTATCTTTTCCCCCACATCTGCTTTTACTGGAACCAAGATTTTTTTTTTTTCAGTCAAACAAATAAGAAATATAAACTCTTTCTTCTAGTCCCACCCCAAATTCTGTTTGGTAGCTGTCTTGTTGATAACTGTATGTCAAGACTTCATCAATATGAAGTTTTTAGATGCAGACTTTTTCTAAGTTGTATTTAAAAGATGATATCTGAACTGTAGTCATATCATGCTTGACAATGAAGATTTTCTTCAGAAAAGTTACTGTAAATTATTGAGACTTGTCAACATCTGACTAGTGCTGTTTTCTTTTTAACTCACATTTATGTCACCTATTTTAAAGCCGTGTTTCAGAACATCTTAAAAATTCTTGTTATATCCTCCCTGCTCCTAGCTGTACTTAGTTAA
>NW_011888987.1:1241969-1246201 GCF_000151845.1 Pteropus vampyrus | reverse complement strand
AGAGAAGAAAAACTTCAGTGTTATTTGAACCAATGTGTTAAGGTTAGTTGTTGTTATAGCAACATGGCTAATCCACTAACTTCTCACATGAAGATGTAGTCAGTCTTCATTGGTTTTAGGATGAAGACCAAATCCTTCATATGGTCTATCAGCCCTGTGTGGTGTGGTTTCTGCTTGTCTCTTAAATCTTATCTTGAGACATTCTTATTGTCCATCCTGTTCTAGCTTTTAAAAACCTTCCATCAGTGTCCTGAACATCGCAGGGGCTTTCCATGTGCTTTTTTCTATTCTTGGAAGGTCCTCTCTTCCAACCAATAAATTTCTCCTTGTGGATTCCTACTTAACATTCATATCTTAACTCAAGCTTAATATCCTTATGAAAATGTTCCCTGACCCCACAGTCAAGGTCAGATTGCTTTGTTATATACTTTAATAATATCCTGTTCATGTCTTTTAGAGCACTTATCTTTGTAATTTTGCATTTGTTTCTGTGATCATTCAAATAATGATCCATTAGGCCTTGAGCTACATGACAACCAAGTCTATGCTTGCTTTAGTTCATCACTGTATCCCCAAGCCTAACACAATACCTGCCTTCTTGTAGGTATTAAATAAATAAGTTAAATGAATGAACAAAATCTTTTTAATGATGCTTTTTTATGAATGAGGCTTTCCACTATTAATTCACTTCAATACACATGGTCTCTATTCTCACCCAGACTTCCACTGCCCACACTCTAATTACTCCTCCATAGTATTTCCTTATTAAAAATGGTGAATGCTAAGAATAAATACAGAATTGGATTTTGATATACTATTAGTGGCAAATAAGGAGCTAGAAATTACCGCTTCAAAATTAATATACAAAATGAAAGTTTTAAAACAAATATGGCTAAAGTCACTGGAAAAAAACTGACTTAGCTGCAAATACATATCATTGCTTTAATGAAAACTTATGAAAGTTTAACCTCTCTTATGTATGTGTAGATATAGATTTTGTCAATCCTTTGATATTATGAATTTACTAGGCATTAGCACTAACTTACCCAATTAAAGTTTTTCAAAATTATTTTCTTCTAAGAAATAAGTTTAAAATATAAGAACCAGTCCCAATATGCATTGACTTTGCTGTCTTCTAGAAATCTAGGAAATATGCTATATAACGTGTATAATCTTTTTTAGAACTTTATTACATATTATTTTTATATAAGGGAAAGCAAATGAATAGTTATGAATAGCTATTTGTAAGCTACTAACACAATTTCTTTTATAATACATTTATAGTCTCATGCATCAAAAACTTGTGTTTATTTTTTAAAAATATTTTTAAAACATCAGTTTTAGTGTATTATGTTTTGTTAACTGATAAATCAACTGGTTCTAAATGGCTTGGCAAAAAGCAGAGGCATGCAATTTGTAAGTACAGTCTCCATTCAATATTCCTTCTGCTGTTATAAATATATGTGCCAACACTTCTTTGGTTAAATGTAGTGTTTTATTTGTTTCTATTTCACTGAGAATTAAATAAAAGTGGCTTGCTACAAGTAATTGACATTTGAAGAATAAATCAGGAGGAATTTCCTAAGATCTGATTTTGTATCTCAGAATAGATATCTTCTGGGATGCCAATAGAATGGTAAATGTTTTAGTCTGAGCTCAGAGAAATATGCCTGTGGCTAATACAAGAAGAAAGAGATACGAGTAGACATTTATAAAATTGCAACAGATATGCAACTTCTTCCACATATTTGCTTGTATTTATGTGTCTATTAAGCATATTTATTATAAAAGTCACTGGAATTTTGGGAAAGCATTCTCTTTTTTTCTAACAACGGATATCAGTTGGCATCTGGCAACACCTTTCTGTAGTTTTTAATTTTATTTTAAAACTTTTATATTCCAGGGTTAGGAGTGTATGCTACATACTGAAAAGCAATATTAGGCTAAAATTTACATAAACTCATAACTGGTTAATGGATAAATTATTATTCTTTTTCTAGGTTTCTTTTTAAAATATTGTTAATTAGTTTAACTAGAAATATTTACATTGGATCTTGGGGTTACATGTTTACTATTATATATTCTTTCAAGTTAAGTAGATCCCTTAGTCCAGGGAGATATTATGTGGAATCCCAATGTCAATGGATCAAACACCCTTACAGGACTGATATAATAGGAGTTGACATTATAGGAAAGATAAATCCATTTGCACAAAATATGTCAATTCCAGTCTAAATAACTGCGTCCTTTCTAGGATGGAATTGCTCCATTGCAATCATTTGCCACAAAATGGCCTGTTGATTTCCTTGAGGGAAGGTGCTGTATCAAGTTCTTAATACTGGAATTTGTTTTTGTTAACAGGTTGGACATTTAGAAACACGAGAAACTAGATTAGTCTTGGTGCGATCCTATACTGTTGATCCCAGGCTTATCCTCCATACCTACCTCCATGGCTAGTCTATTCTTGAGCTCATTGTGCCAGCATTGAGGAATACTGATGATGACAGAGGTTGGTTAATTTCAACTGACAAGTAATTTTGTCTATTTGGTTGTTTAGTCCTCTTATGTATGGATAGTATCTGATGGGTACTAACATATGATACCAAAATCTTTAAACTTTGTGCACATTCCCATAGATCCATCTACAGGCTTCTTTCCTAGTCTACTATGTCCAAAATTTTCCATTTTCTCACCTTCTAGACTATTAACCAATCAGCTAAGTCACTTGCCTTTCTTTATTCATAAGTCCATGAATATTTCTATTTCAGGTCACTTCTTTTTCTACACAAAATGGATTAACCATTCTTTAACCCAAGCTCTGCTAGGTGGTGATTTCTCTTCACCACTTTTAGTCCACTATGAGTAGGGATAAAGTTGAGCAGCAATCCATTTTCATTTTGTACACAATTTATGAACCATATATGGCTATTTGCTGCATCCATCAGCTGGTGACAAGAAATCATCCTCCCTTTTGCTGTCATAGGTGTGAACTGAGAAAGAAGCACTAGAGTAAAGGTGATGGTGATATGAGTGTCTGGGCCATATGCTCATTCAGCTTACTTGTTGCTTTGGCTCTGCTTGTGTACAATGTCTAATATGTCATTTCTAACTTGAAAAGGATTACTGCTGGTCCTGAGAGCACTCCAGCTCATGATCACTTGATACCTTGTGGCCAAATGTTCTATCTCTATTAGGTCCCACTAGCATTCCAGAGATTTTTTTTCCCAAAGGGTTTATAGTTTTCTGATGCAGATGGCATGCCATTGCTTCAGATTCTAGCGGTTCTATTCTGTGCATCTGTGGAACTTACCATAAAGTCAAAATGGCAATTTTTCCCACCAGATTCCTCTGATAACACAGAAGTCATATGGTCCAAGTAACAGAACTGCTTGAACCACATACTGGATACAATGTAGAACACTTTTCTACTCTATGCTCTACTTAAAGCAGACAACCTTCTGTCTCACTAGTACATGGGTTGGAATAATATACTCAAGTGTGCAATTTTATGCTTCAGAACCTAAAGAAACCTATCAAACATTGCGCTTCTTTCTTAGTAATGAAAATTGCAAAATGCAATAATTTGTTGTTTTAGAGAGGATATCCTGCCGTGCCCTTATCACAGATCCCTAAAGATCTCATCAATGTGGTGAATCCTTCTGTAAGATTTATCTCCCACTCTTTGGAGAACATGTGTCTTACAGAGGCCTCCAATGTACTCACCAGTTTTGATCACCAGGTCTAGTTAGTATGATGTAGTGAACCATTGTGAAGTTCTGTAGATTGTAGAGGCAATTCAGAACCCTTCAGACAATTTAAAAGAAAGGATGCAAGTGTTAACATAGCCTTGGAGAAAGACTAAAAATGGACATTGTTATGGACTAAATTGTGTCCCCTCAAAATCTATATGAAACCATAACCCCCAATATGACTGTATTTGGAGATTGGGCCTTTAAGGAGGTAACTAAGGTTAAAAGAGGTCATAAGGGTGGAACTCTAACCCACTAGAACTATGTCCATATAAGAAGAGGAATAAGTACTAAGAATGTGCACCCACAGAAGAAAGGCCATGAGAGGACATTGAGGAGACAGACCTATACAGGTCAGGAAGAAAGGTCTCACCAGTAACTAATCCTGCTGGCACCTTGATTTTGAACTCCCAGCCTCTGAAACTATGAAAAAATAAATTTCTGTTGTTTAAGCCACAATCTATGGTATTTTGTTATGGCAAC
>NW_011888987.1:1239006-1241919 GCF_000151845.1 Pteropus vampyrus | reverse complement strand
TCCCCTCAAAATCTATATGAAACCATAACCCCCAATATGACTGTATTTGGAGATTGGGCCTTTAAGGAGGTAACTAAGGTTAAAAGAGGTCATAAGGGTGGAACTCTAACCCACTAGAACTATGTCCATATAAGAAGAGGAATAAGTACTAAGAATGTGCACCCACAGAAGAAAGGCCATGAGAGGACATTGAGGAGACAGACCTATACAGGTCAGGAAGAAAGGTCTCACCAGTAACTAATCCTGCTGGCACCTTGATTTTGAACTCCCAGCCTCTGAAACTATGAAAAAATAAATTTCTGTTGTTTAAGCCACAATCTATGGTATTTTGTTATGGCAACGCAAGAGGACAAATATAGATATTTCTGTTTATCTCGCATAGATTTAAACTGCTTCTGGTTTTCTTTCCTGGAATGGAAAAGAACACATTTACCATATTAATGACTGCATACCATGTATCTGAGGTTAATTTACTCTAGCAAAAATACCACATATGGCAGCACAGCAGCTACAGCGGTGCTACAAAATACCATGCAAAGCACAGCAGCTGCATTTGAGTTTATAGTAGTCTTTGTTACTTGCCACGATTCAGCTGGTTATTATAGGAGTCAGAGTGGTGGATTAAATGAGATATGATGATGAATACCATCCCCTTGGTCTTAATAGGTGGAGTAAATCTTTGCCAGTCTCCCAAGAATGCAATATGTTTTTAATTTACTATTTTGGACTAGGGAGTGTAAATGGGACATAGAAACTTCCACTTGGTCTTTTCCACTCTGATGGCTTTAATGCCACAGACAAGCCCAGGACCCAATGTGAGGCTTATGACAACTATCAAGTTATACATTTGGAGAATTAGGAAATGAACATGGAGTGGGTTCATACACCTAGTAAATCCATTGTGAGTCAGACATAGGCCAGAGTCTTGTTTATTATCCAATCTACATATGCCCCCAAACCAGCAGAGGAGCGATTATAATGTTTCAGATCCTTAAAAATTAATGTCTCCTCAGACCCTAGATCCAGTAGTCCTCAAAATATGTTGTTTTCTCACTTCTCCAGCATACAATGGCCTGAGTAAATGGCAATCGGTCCCTTGTGGAAGAAATGGAAGAAATCATTTTCGTATTCATTTGCCATGAGGTTGCAGATTCCTTTCTCATGGGACTCAGTTTCTTCCATCAGTGAATTTCAGGTTTGAGATCTGGCTCAAGTCTAGAAACTGGCAAGAGATTGCACCTTTTTATTAAGGCAGGTTTTCAGCTCCCTGATCAGCTATTTTTGATTTATCTCAATTATATAAATTGAACATCATTTTTGTTAGCTGTTTATTAACTTTGTCCCTAGAAACATTCTGCTCTTTGCAGGTCACATTATTTTGGTCTCTATCCAACCTGGCTACATATTATAATAATTGCCCCCAGCTTTGTTCTGGTGGTTGTATGACCACCATCTCCATTATTATAGAAAACCAGTTCTGTCACATCATCTCTACCATCAGCCTCGGCCTCTAGAGATCATCCACCAAAACTTTTAATAATTATTTTACCCCTGTCACAGGCACATTTTTATTGATTTTGGTAAATAAGTTGTTCTTTAAACTCTCCTTTGGAACACAGTTGGCTGGCGGGTTTTTCAGTCATACAAGTCTATTCCTTCTGGCACGACCTTTTCCATATGCCTTTTGATCTCTTTCTCTATCACCTGTCATAGCTCTCTGACATTTCTAGTGCACTTAGTGTAGCTCACCACTTGTTCTAAGTTTTGAAAAGAGTCCCACATTCTCCTGAGTTCCTGGTCAGGATATTTCAAGATATTATTTCTCATAGCACAAATAAATGCTCTCGTATTGATAAACTTTTCTTTATTCTTCTTTATATTCCACTTGTCATTATTTAGTATCCTTAGGATCTAGTTCCATACTTTCTTGGCTCCTTGTACATACTGTCTTGTGGTATGTAGTTCCTCCCTCCCCCACCCCCACCTTGGCAGGCCCAGCACTTCTTAGAGAAGGACGCAGGTGTGAGCTGTCATTAGTTGACACTCCTGGCAGCAAGCAGAGTGAATGCTTTTGTCCTAAATATTTGATTTGGGTGGCATACCACAGCAGCTACCACTTTGCCAAAACTACCTAGAAAGTAAAGCAAAGGAAGGATCAACACAAAATTGAAAGTATTGCTTACCTTTGTGGAGAAGGAGGAGAAATATTATTGGAAAGGGCACGATGAGATTCTCAAAGTTTTTGATAGGGTTTCATTTCTTAACCTGAAGGAAGAGAGAACAATTGTTTATTATTCTTTAAAATGGAGAAATATATTTTATATGTTTTTTTAATTAAGTAAAATTCCTGGCACTAAATCTAATAAAAATAATCATTTAGAGTCACTCAAAGCAATACATTTCTTACTTTACAAATGTTAAGAATAGTTTGTGTGAATATGTGACTATAAAGAGAAATTGCCATTTTAGAAGATAAGATTTAAATGGTTTTCCTTAACCGTACAAAGACTCATGGTGAATTCAGAAATGGAGAATTCAAACAAATACTCTGACATGATTTGCCCATAGCTTTCTTCATTACAGCCAGTAGAAATTCCTTCCTTTCAATCACTGAGGCCAAAAGCCTTAAAAATGTACCTCTCTCTCTTACACCATTCCTTCTGCTGGCCAATCCTATAAGTAAAGTCTAGCTTGTATCTTCCTGCTTTTCTTCTAAAAGAAAAATTGCTTTGAAACATTATTTAAAATGACAAGACTTTATTCAGTACTACTGAAATTAGGAAGAGAGATTGAACTCAACTTCAATTCAGTTGAAACAAAAGGTGGGAAAATTTTTAAGCACTAGAGTGAGCTAGTGGAAAAGCGGTGGGGGAAGGTAGTAGGGAGGCTGTCAAAGTGATTAGACCATCTGTG
>NW_011888987.1:1219006-1234006 GCF_000151845.1 Pteropus vampyrus | reverse complement strand
TCTACATTAAATCAATACAGTACATTGTCACTGTCCTTTTATCAAAATTCTACTCTCTCATAGTAGTGATACACACTAAATAGTTCAAAAGGCATTATAACTTAATAGTGTTGATTACTGTCTCAATAGGCAAAATTTGCAGACTATGACAACAAAGGATTTTTATCTACTTTCATTCACAAATGCCTTGGAAGTTATAGGAAAGAATAAAAGAAAAAAAATTAAATATCTATTTGACAAAGTTGCAATGGGTTAATTCATTTTGTCCTGTATTCCTTCAGCTCTGGCCAAATTTATTTCTGAGCTAGGAAAAGTAGTAGAGTACAGGCTTCTGGAGATAATCTTATAGAATGAGAAATTGATGGTTTAAAAACATGGTTTTTATAACTTCTGCTTTATTAGGGTTTTTTTTTATAATCAAGGTGAAGTCTGAGATTTTTGTTATAGTTACTGTTATTATCTATTTTCTTTAAGTTGTGCTCAAAAATATTTATTCATTAGGTAAGTTTGAAAAGGATATGGAATTATACTGAGGACAATCAAGTAAAATAAAAGGGTACAATTTCATGGTAAGTCATGTTCTGGTGAATTTGAGTTGTTTTGCATTAAGAGTCAGGTTTCTGTGTATCAGACTAATAGTTAACCATACTGCCTTTCTTGGATTCTTGCCCATTCTGTCGAAATGTGTAATTCAAATAAGAAAGTTAGTGTTCATAAATTGTGTTCAAATGGGACCAAATGTACACCCAGAATATGATTAAAAAGGGCCTTTTGTGATGATACATAGACATAGAAAAAATTAATACTGTATGCCCATGTGTTTTATTGGGTGAAATTCTGTAAGGTGACTTTCATAAAACAAATTTCCAGCCTGTTTGTTCAGCTGGTTTGCCCATCACATTTAAAATTTCTTGTTGTGCTAGCACTTATCCTAACTTTTACTTTTGGTTAAATACTAAAACAAAACACTATATTTTCCATCTTTCTAGGCATTTCTAAAGCTGCATAAGGAAAATTGGATTAAGATTCATTTCTTTGATCAGTTATTCATTTTTCATTGTTAGTGTATCTTTTAAAAATGCATTCATTGATAAGCTAATTATGTAGCTAGATGCAGATAAACCTAGAACTTAGAGACAACTGTCAAGTTACACACACACAAAAAAAAATTATAGGAAAAAGCAATGAAGTATTTAGCATCCATCCTTATGTTACCATTGCGGGTGATTGAAATCAGTCGTTGCCCCGGTGGTGTTGAGGGGAACTTGGTTCTTTCCGCCGACACAGTAAAGAATTACAGATGAGTGAAACTTTCGAAAAGTAGAATATATTAAAATACATTTTAAGAGAGAAATGGACTATACCAGAGATGGCTGTAGCTCCACAATATTTGGGAAGTGTACTTTATATGGGCCCTAGATGGGTGGTTTGGGGCTAGGTGATTGTCATTCAAGGTCATTTTGATTGACACTTGACTGTTACATAACTCTTTGTCTGCTGTGTATGCGGTTATCCAGAATTCAGTCTGTTATACGTAGATTCGCGAACTTCTGGGCATATGTATGATACTATAATGATGGTATAATGAGACTAAAGTCAAGCAAGAACAGTGTATGTGCAAACTGCGCAGGTGTTTGTAGCCAGCCTAAACCAGTGGCTATTTTGTGGTTTTTTACTTCATTGTATGTTAGGATGTAAGGATATTTTTAACCTCAAAATGAGAGTTTCTGGGAGGTCTTAAGGGCGGTCCCTGGTTTGAGCCTGCATTTCCCCATTGCTTGTGTCTACTTAACTGCCTAACACTTTAAGGCCAAACTTAAATATACTTTATTTCAAATCTTCAAGTGAACACTTGATTTTCCTCAAAAGAAGTGACTTTTTTTCACTGAAGTTCAATAGTCTTTGTCAAAATTTTAATGAGTTGGCCCTTGATGACATGTTCCTTAAAGAAAGGAATTCTGTCTGATATACCTTCATATTTTCTATAGTGCCTCACAGAGGACTTGCTCAATAAATAGGTACTTATTAAATATTCTTTAGTGAATAAATAAAGAGAAAGCTGTTTTAGTGAAATATCTGTTTAGTAATACATATTCTTTCCATGGAACAATGTGTCATTTAACTCCAAGTAATATCATGCCATAAAATATAGACATTGGTCGATAATTAAAATTGTATACATTAGCTCCTAATACCTGGAACATAACTTACTAGGCAAGCATACAAGAAGTGCCGATAAGGAGTTTGTCGGAGAGATTAAAAAAGGAGGCTTCTGTTAGTCATACATAGTGAGGCAGCACACTGGTAGCTGAGGAATCAGAGTCAGCTTATAGATGTGTTTTGTTTTAGCCTGAATCGTTTTTAAAAGCATTATGTGATTCACTGACAACTTTTGAAAAATGGGGGGGTTCTATGTATAAATTTGCATATCCAGGTCATTGTGAAAAAGTGAAAGACCCTGGGCTCACATCTCTGCATGGCAACATTTGGTTGGTGCTAAGACACTACTCACTCCTTAGAGGAGCACATGCTCTCCTGTGCTCCCAGACCCACACCTGGTAGGTTTCATTCAATTGCTTAACTGCAGTAGTCATTTGACTTAGTAACTTTTATTAAGGCTTTTAAAAATTAGTTTAAAAAGATGATTCATCAGGCACTAATACTGACTACTAACTGTGGTAGGCTGAATATTGGGCCCCCAAGATATCCCAGTTCTAATCTCCAGAATTTATGAATATGTTACCTTATAGAGCAAAAGGGAATTTGCAAATGCATTAAGATTAAAGACCTGGAGATGGGGAGACTATACTGGATTATGCAGGAAGGGGCAATCTAATCCTACAACTTGTTAAAAGTGTGAGAGGAAAACAGAAGAATAGCACAGGAAAATAGTACTCGAGAAACTCAATTTGCCATTTCTGGCTTTGAGTACGGAGGAAGGAGGTCATGAGCCAAGGAATGTACACAGCCTCTGGAATCTAGAAATAAAAACAAACAAAAAAAAACCCCCCAAAAACAAAAAACTGATTCTCCCCTAGACACTCTGGAAGGGAACACAGTCCTGCCAATGTAACCTTGCAAATCTTCACCTCTTTAAAATGACTTTTTCTCTTCTCTTTCTCCTTGATTCAAATTGTCCTTATAATCACTTGCTTCATTTCTTTCCTTTTCTTTCTGCACACAGCACAACCACTCCCTTTATCGTTAAGTCCTCTGGTCAGCATCCAAAGATTTTAGGAACAAAGCTGCAAGTTTGTTGTCCACAGAAACAGAGTTTCGGTCAAACTAAAGATAACGTCTTGCAGTTCCAGATCTATGAAAGAAGAAGGACCCTACTGGCATTCCCTTGAAATCAGTCAGAATGATGCCATGACTGACATCAGGACTTGATGCAATGATCAACTGCTTCCAATCTTAGCCTCGAGCAATCGGTGGAACTCAGGACCCCAACTTTCTTAGCTACCAAGACTAATGAGTTTTCCTCTATGTAACCTATATCTTAGAGGCCATCAGGAAGCTAAGTCTTTGAGCACCAGCTCAACTGTGTCTCTGGGCTTGGCGCCTTTTCCTTAGGTAAACCTTTACTTTCTTTGCTACAAACTCCTATTCATGTCTTTTGGCTTTGACACAGCCAAAAGGCAAAATGAACCCCACAAGTTTGGTAACACCAAAACCTTAATTTTTGCCTACTGAGACACATTTCAGACTTCTGATCTCCAGATTTTAAAATATCAAAGTTGTGTAGTTTTAAGTCAGTAAATTTGTGATAATTTGTTATACCAGCAAAAACAAACAAACAAACAAACAAAACTAATACAAAAATCTTACATATATGTAAAGAGTTTTTAATTCATGGTTCCTGAAGCAGTAATTGCAAAGTTTATAGAGATTTCAGTGTACTGGCTATAAATTAAATAGTGAAGATTCAAGTAGGCAAATATATAACATATAACTGAATTTAATTACAAGCCTCGGTTCTACCTTATATGAGAAATTTCATCTTGACACTTCTGGATATAATCAGTTAAATTTTTATTTTTTCTATAAATTTAAGTTAAACACACACACATATTTATATTTCTTTTATTCGACAAATGTTTATTGGGGGCTTACTATTTGTTCCTGTTCCAGGCAGTGTGGATAAAAGAGTTAATAAGATAGACAAAGCTTCTGACTTCTTAGAGCAGGTATTCTTTGTGGGACACAGAAAATAAATATATAAATACATGTTATTAATGAAAAGTTGTGCTAAACATAAGGAGGAAAAATAAAGCTCAGAAGGAGAAAAAGAATAATGTAAGTTTTTAATTTTAGATAAATGTAGTATAATTCAAAAATATATTTGATCTTTGTTCCTAGTTCCTGGCACAGAGCTCTTAAAACCCTTAGAATTTCCTGAGTGATAAGAATGTCATTTATTATTCACCATGAGCAACTTTTGGTTGGGTTCATACTAATGAGATGACTTAGAATGGGACCCCTAGGTAGCCTAGGGTTAGTCACCAGAAAAAACAAATGATTACAGAGTTGGAAATTTCTACCTCACCCACCAACCAGTAAAGAAAGAGGAAGCTGGATATTGAGCTCTATAGCAAGTCTTCAACAAAGAAGTTCAGAGCGCATCCAAGCTGTTGAAAATATCCACATGTGGGAGGGTGGCACACCCCAACCTCATGAAGACAGAAGCTCTTATGTTCGAGATCCTTCTGGACTCCTCTCTATGTACCTCTTTATCTTGCTATTCAATTGTACCCTTAAAATAAACCAGTAAACATAAGTGAAGGGTTTTTCTGAGTTCTGTGAACTGTTCTAGCAAATTATCAAATATGAGAAAAGGGTCATGGGAATCTATAATTTATGGCTAATTAGTCAGAAACACAGTACAGCCTCTCAGTAAAATAGTCAGAGACCATCTCTCTAAGGAGGTGACATCTGAAAAAAAAAAAAATTCTTGGAGGAATATTTTAAGGTTACATAAGATTAAGTGTAAATGAACCTCAATATTTAAGGAATATGAGATAAGTTGAGAGATAGGTACCAAATCTTGTAAGCCATTGTAAGACTTATTTTTAAGTGTGATATGAAGCCATTTGAAGATTTTATGAAGAAAAGTGAAATGAGCTGCTCTAAATTTTTAAAAGATTACCAGGCTGCTTTTTGGAGGACAGAATCAAGGTGGGCATGAATAAAAGCAAGAGAAACAGTTAAGAGGTTATTGTGATAATCCAAGAGATGGTTGGAAAAGGTTTATATTTTAAATATAGTTCATTAATGAAATTAGTGTAGGCTGTTTTTAAAGGAATTAAGGATGACTTGGGTGGAAAGTTGTAGTGTTATTTATTGATTTAAGGAAGACTGCGAGACTAGCAGGGTTGAGATAAAGTCAGCTTCACTGGTATGAGGCCAATGCAGTTGTACCATTCTCCATATCCAGAAGGGTCCCACACTGGGGTTTAACGCTCTGTGTTGGTCATCTTGAAATATTTAATAATTTTATTTTTGATTTTGTATTTTGTTAGGTAGTTAGGTAGCCATGAGTGACATGAGCAAAGACCCAGTTCTGTGACCATAAGAATGACAACACCGATGGATCAACCCAAAAAGCCACTCCTAGAACTGTTGCAGAAAAATCAGACCAGTGAGAAACCAAGCACCACTCGAAGAGTTGGAGAATGCAGGTTTAGTACGCTGACAGTCCCAGAAGAGCTAGCCCTCTGAAGATCTGGGCCCTGAACTCAGGGGTGGCCTTACTTTTATAAGGCTTATCTGCACAGTTACAGTTGGCATGGGCCAATTGTTTAATTTGTCCTCAGGCAGTTACAGAGCACAGGAGTTGCTATGAGTTACAGGCAGTTACAGAGCATGGAATTTTCAGACAGGAACTTAGGCAATACTTCTGTTATCTAGACAGAACAAGCAAAGGAGAGGGTGAGTTTTCAGCTGATCTCAAGGTCACTCTGCCCTTTGACCTATGTGGCAAGCATGTCTACAGAAGCAGAACAAAGAGCTGATTACAAGGTTAGTCATTTGAGTGAAAATTTCTCTTCAGGACCTCTCAGAAAAAACTCATTTTTCAAATAGCGATTCCTTTACATCTTGGAGTACAAGTAAATAAGTGATCACAGCACAGCAACCAGTTTAGGCCAGCCACAAATGCTTGCGTAGTAAGGAGTACTCTGACCTTTTCACCTTAGCCTCATTATACCATCATTATAATGTCATGCATATGCCCAGAAGTTCATGAATCTAATTATAACAGATTAAATTCTGAGAAGATGCATGTGCAATTAACAATAGATTATATAATAACCAACTGTCAATCAAAATGATCTCATACATCAATCAGCTAGCACCCCGCTTATAACCTTCCATCAACAGTGTAGCTATAAGACAAACCTTCGTACCTCTATGAGGCTATAGCCCTCTCTGGTATAGCCCATTTCTCTCTTGAAACATACTTTAAGAAATCTTACTTTTACTAAATTTCGCTGATCTGTAATTCTTTACTGAGGCCCCCCAGTGACACTAGGACAATGATGGACTTAGATCGCCCCCAAGGGTAACATTTAGTAAGTAAAGTCTAGTGGGACACTAGAATCTCAACTCATACATGGTTATACCTGCCGCTGATGCTTTGCTTCCCTAGGAGGGTTCATAGCAGAAAACCCAGGACTTGCCCAGTCTCTCCCTCCCCACCCAACCAGTGATGTCTGAGGCCTTCAACCCCAGTGCACATGCCTATCCCACAGTTTTCGCAGGCAATTTCACATCCAGGTACCTCACATGACCCAGGATTGAGGTTGCAGTACCTTTGAAAAAGGCAGCAACACATGGGAAGAGAAGATACTTGGCTTGACTATTCTGTCCCCATCTGAGGCACTACCTGTAGGTTTTTTTTCTGTCATCTACCCTGGCCCTGTGATGGCCTGCACTTGCCTGTAATTATTTTCCTGTGTCTGAAGGACCAAAACATTACATAGCAAATTTTTAAAAGGCTATGACAAGTTGAGAGAGAGTGTAGAAGAAAGGAAAAGTCTTTGTTTTTACCTTAATGGCATTTTTTTCCTACATTTTGAAGTGGACCATACAAATTATGTAGCCAGTTCTGATTAGAGTTGAAAAATATTTTAATTCTGAAAATGTCAAGTTTGAGGTTCCAATTAGACATCTACTTAGTGATGCTGAGCAGACAGCTGGATAAACAAGGCTGGAGATCAGGAGAAAGTTCATAACAGAGTCATAAATGAGGGAGTCATCAGTGTATTAACAGTATTTTAAACTTTCAGATTTGTCCTGCTCATTTATGTGACCATTGGTGACACGCTAAATTACTCAAAGCATTATTAGTATGTGTGGGAGAGAACTCTATTTTTTGGTCTTGATCTGTCTCAGTTCTTTTTTGGCATTCCATGAAGTGTTTATCATGTTAAGCTATCTTTTAAGTGAGATCCATTTCTATTCCAAAACTTAACAGGGTTAACAAATTTCTTAGCATAGGTGTTTCCTGTCAGAACCTTTTCACCATGAATTCACTGATGTATCCAAGGTCATGAAGGTTAGCAAAGCACTCCCAAGGTTCTTCTGGTCTCAAATAGAAGGCTTCTTTGGATTCACTCACCCTCACTTGGCTCTTATGGGTCCTCCTAAAAGATTTAGCTGATATTCCAAGCTTGTATGAGTCCATGGAAGACTTAGAGCCAACAGCAAGGAATCACTGTGACCTAAGATCACTATTGGTCTTGTTGCAGGATACTCGAACAGAGAGATGGTACACCGAGGCAATAAGCTGGAAGTAGCATTTATTGGTGCTGGCATCAGCTCAGCAGATTCATATCCAAAGGCTGAGCTCTGATTGTAGCGAGACTTTCCCTTTCATACATATCTTATGCTTTCTCATAGTTACAGACTTGCATGTTCTTTCTATATAAGGAAAGTATATTTTGATTGGTTAGTGGGCCGTAAGGGGAGTGACTGACCAGGGCTGGTGGTCTGTGCCACATCAGCTGTGACACTGAAAAGTCTCTTAGCTATTATGGGAGGGGAAATGAGCCCGGCCTCCACTACCAGTCTCAATCAGCTCTAATAGAAGGAACTTTAGCCACAGATCCTCGTAGTAAATGCAGGTACTGATCTAGTCTATTTTGTGCTTGCTTTCTGGAAAAAAAAAAAAAAAAGAATGCATCTGCCTACACACATCTAAGCCAAAGAAGAGATAGATACAGATTTTACAACAAAGAAAGTAATTTTTATTAGAGAGTTGCAAGTCTCAGAGACACAAGAGAGCTATTGCTCAAAGGCCTGGCTCCCTGAGTGAGAGGGTACAGATTATACAGAGAAAAATTAGTCGTCATGGAAACTAAAGGAGTTGCTGTCGAGGGTGCTACTAATTGGACTATTGAAAGGATATAAGGTAATTGGTCATTGTGTCTGGTTCTGGAATCATCCATGGTGCCATACCTTCTGGTCCTGTGATTGGTACGGTCGTTCTGCCTGGATAGGCCTGGGCCTGAAACACACCTAAAGCCAAGATGTTATTGCTAAAGTCCAACCAAAACCTATTGTCCTCATGATTATAGACCTGAGGCTCAGTTAATCTTATGTCCTAAATCGTAATGATTAAAGGATCAGACATACAGAGGAGAAGGGCTAAAGGGGTGGGGGAGAAGCAAGAGAGTCATAATTCCATTATCTGAGCAAAACCATCTCGAATCAGAGAAAAAAAAAACTGTATTAAAGAAATTAAGTTTGAAGCTTGCATGTGGTTATATGCTCTCCAATGTAAAGAAGGGTTTTCTTCTAGTTATTACTTCCAAGGAATGGGGCCAGAAAATTAAATACAGCTCCCACCATCTTCCAAACTCACACTGTCAAATCTACTCTTAATTCATCTTTGAGTTCTTATAATCTTTTTAGTTTAGAGAATGGATTAAAAAAAAAAAATCTTTTCTGCCAGGTTACATATCCCACAAACTATTTCTTTCTTACAACTAATGAGTGTTTTTGAACTCTAAAACAGAATTTGTCATTTTTTTCTCTGCTTTTTTTTTTTTCATCTTTTTCTGACAAGTCCACCCAGGAAGTTTGAATAAAGGCATTCATTGAAAAAGAAGAAAAGAATTGACTGGCTATTATCCTAAATTGTTACTCTTTTTAAAAACAGCATTACTACAGATGGAAAGCTTGTGTTCTCCCAAAATTCATATATTGAAACATAATCCCCAGTCATTTGGAGGTGGGTCCTTTGGAAAATGATTAGATCATAAGAGTGTTGTAGCCAAAGCCCCCAATAGACACACAGACCACCAGAAATCAGTGAGTTATAGGAAACATACTCTTTATTCAGGCACCTGAGTCTGCCAGGAATACACAGATCCCAAATCAAGCAGCCCCGAAATGTAGAGGTACAGGGTTTTTAAGCCCTAAACCCCCATTCTTCATCCTGTTTGAACACACAAGTCTATTTTTCTTCTTTTTACTAACTGTCAACCCACAGGTCAGTTGTGCAAGCGGCGGGTACAGAAGCAGAAAGCTTATTGTTAGAGCGTTATGTTCCCATGGGTGATAGCCAAGCAGTAATTTTCCAGCCAGCACATTCCCCACTGGCCTTAGCGGAAAATCAAATCCTTGATTCTTCATGCGGAATTTGCTCATAGCCTCTATTTTGTATTACTAAAAGTTTAATAGAATTAATTCTTTTCCTTATATATCTAAACAAGAAATTGAGGAAACATGGGCCAAAGGTTAACAAGAGGAGGAATAGGATTAATGGTCCAGCTACAGCAGATAGGAGGGTTGTTAGCCATGGCAACCAATTGAACATCCTATGAAACCAGTTATCTGATTCTAGTCTTTGTTTTTCCCTGGCATCTAAATTTCTCTGTACTAGTAGTAAGCTTTCTCTAATTATTCCAGAGTTATTGGCATAGAAGCAACAGGTTTCAACTAGAGCCATACATAATCCATCTTGTTCTAAGAATAATAAATCTAAACCTCTTCTATTTTGGAGGACTACTTCTGCTAGTGAATCAACTTGAAGTTCGAGCCTGCTGATGGTGTCTTTTAAGATCTTGATATCTTTATCTATCTGTATTCCAATTTCACGTAATTCATTTTCTCCCTTGATGAGAGCAGTAGTATCTACAGCTGCAGAGCCTGCTATTCCAAGTCCTACAAGAAGGGATATTAAGACTGGTATGGCCTGTTTCTGTAGCCCGTCCTGATGGAAAAAGTGGAGTCTGCCTTCTGGCCCATTGTAAAGGGACACTTGGAGAAGTACAAAGACTAGGATACAAATATTAGTCTGACCTGAGTTGAAAAGATCAGATGCAGCACAGTGAGTGAGCCCACTATCACATGCTAACCAAGTATTATTTGGAGCCTTATAATATTTACCCCTAAGATAGGTACTTCGATAGTATGACAGTTATCAAAGTAGGGTGACTGTGCCAACAGCTTGGAATAGTTCTTCAAAATTAGGCAGGTTCCTTCTTCTTGTATATCTCCTAAGGTGAGTCGGGGAGTTTCCCATTCATAGTCTCGTGCACTGCTGAGCTCAGTTAAGTTTAGGGGAGTTCCTACCCTGACAGCGTAAGGGGGTTTTGGGTTTAGGCACAACCAGCAATCTTTCCCTATGTCTGGGGTGGCCTTATTTAAGACCTTGTGTATTGTCATTAGCATATTTATTAATGCTCCTTCTGGTTCTGGTTGTGGCTGGTCGAATGCCTGGGGTTTAATAGCTGTTAGGCTAGTACCTGGAGGGGCTAGAGCTGGAGTTGGAGTTGCTCTGGAAATAGAAGTTTTCTTAGGTGTAAGACTTTGGGGTAGTCCGAGAACTAGAAGTGGTTTGTTGGGTACTATAGGGTTAGCTTTCCTGGGAGGGTTCTTAACTTGTATAGTAAAATATAATCCTGAATCATACTCGGTTTTATATAATCTGATACCCTGTGTCTGTCCTATGAGCCAATAGTGTTGTCCCCAGGGCTACCAGTTTTGATGGTGATTATGATAGCATTGCAAGGCCCAAGAGAGCATGTGGAGGGGCTTGGTCCTCTTATTAATCTAATATGATCATCATTCTGTTTTTTTATAGTTAGCTATAGTAGAGATAGTCTCATAACCCCAGTTAGCACAAGAAAATTGGCCTTGGCCCTCACATCCAAGTCCCATATTACCCATGTGTCTAGATATCCCTGGGTAATGTTCGTAAGGACAAATATAGAGTCCTATCCCTAAGAGACTTTTCTCAGCCGATAATATGCCACAGTTGGGTCTCCCCTTATAGCCTAAGTATGCTCTTCCATCTAGGAAGGATTCTGATCCAAGGTGGTGTCCGGCCGTTGCAACGAGGGGATCTCTGGCAAGCCGGCACAAGTTTACTTGGATCTGGAGTACCGTGGCTGGTGATGTTCTGGGCAATGATTTCACCGGTCTCAGTTACTATAAGCTCCCATACTCTAGGACGGTGTATGTTTCTGTATGCCTGGGCTAAAGAGGAAAAAAGGAAGAAACAGAGGGTTAGACTTATGTATGCTTGAGTCTTAGTCTTAAGGGCCCATCTTCCTGAGCTATCCATTCTCATGTTGCCTTCACGTGGGAGTGATGAATCCATGATGGGATGCCGTCTACTTTAAGTGCAGTGGGCATCGTCAGGTAGACAGTGAAGGGTCCTTTCCATCTGGGTTCTAGTCCTTTGGAAGTGAACTTCCAGATCCACACAGAGTCCCCAGGCTAAAACTGATAGGGAAGTCCGTCCCCCAGGGCTGAGTGGGCAGCATGAACCCGGGACCAAATCTCTTTCTGTACACTTTGAAAGGTCTGTAAAGACTTAAGTAAGACAAGGTTGCATAGTTCTGCCTTTTTCTCATCTTCTAGTCTAGGTACTAAAGGTGGGGGTTTTCCAAGGAAAATTTCATATGGAATACACCTGGCTCAGAGAAGAGCAAAGAGGAGAAGGTCTACCTAGGTCCCACCAGTTTCTAATCTTAACTTGACTAATGTCTCTTTTAGGGTCTGATTCATTTGCTCTACTTGGCCCGAACTTTGGGGCTGGTAGGCACAGTGAAGTTTCTATTGCAAATTTAGGTAGCTAGCCAATTGTTGTGATACCTTTGCTACAAAGTCTGGCCCGCTATCTGACCCTAAAGTTCTGGGGAGACCAAATTAAGGAAGGATTTCTTGTAGTAGTTTCTTAGTAATTACTAAGGCAGTCTCTTTCCTGGTGGGGAAGGCCTCTACTTATCCTGAAAAGGTGTCTATAAAAACAAGTAAATATTTGTAGCCCCCCACAGTCAGAGTTACCTCAGTGAAATCAACTTCCCAGTGGTCCCCTGGATAAGTTTTTCTTTTCCTATGTCTAGGTTCTTCTATCTACCCCTTCTTTGGATTAACTTGGGCACAAGCCGGGCATCGCGAGGCAATCTCTTCTGCAGTTCTTCTCCCTTCGAACAAGTGAAAGTAGAGGGCTAAAGCTTGGAGCATCTTAGTTCACCTTAGTTGTGTGGTCTGGTGTAGTTAGTGGAGGAGAGTCCTTCCAAGGCCCCGTGAGAGCCTGATTTCTCCATCTGGGGTCATCCACTACCCCTATTGATTCCTAGTGGCTCCCTTATCTTGAAAATATATGTTCTCTTCCACCATATAGGTCGGAGACGGAGGCAGTTCTGGGCAAGGGACAATAGTCAGTAGATGTGGTGGGGGCCCCACTGGCCTTGTGGCCACTGTTCTTGCATCTGCATCAGCTTGTCGGTTTCCCTCAACCTCGGGACTATTCCCTTTTTGATGCTCTTTACAATGCACAATAGCTAGAGCCTTAGGCATCCATATGGCTTCAAGTAAGGCTAAGATCTCCTCCTTGTTCTTGATGTCCTTTCCAGCTGAAGTCAGAAGCCTTTTTTCCTTGTAGATGGCTCCATGTACACGTGCAGTGGCAAAGGCATATCAGCTATCAGTGTATATTGTGACTGCCTTATCCTTTCCCTATCTTAGTGCCTCAGTGAGGGTGATGAGTTCAGCCTTTTGAGCAGAAGTCTCATGAGGAAGAGCTTGTGACCAGATGGTGCCAGTTAGAGTTACGATCACTGCCCCAGTGTACCTTCTTCCTTCTTGCATGAAGCTGCTCCCATCTGTGAACAGAATTTCATTGGTCTCAAGCAGAGGGGAGTCTTTGAGGTCTGGCCACAAGAAACACAAAGCCTCAGTGAAATCTATGCAGTCATAAATGGGGGTCTTGGGGTGTAGGTCTGGCAACAAATTGTCTGGGTTAATGACAGTAGCTTTGGAGAAGTTGATCCTTGGCTGGTTGAGGAGGAGAGCCTGGTATTGAGTGATTCTGGAGTTAGTCATCTATTGTTCTGGGCTACTGCAGAGAAAGGCCTCTCCTAGGGGTGTGCGACCCTTACGTGGGCCTTCTTCTGATCTCCCTTGTCATACCCTAGTCTTCACTAGTCTCTCCTCCTGCATGGCAGCTACTATTATTTTAGCCATACGTTTGGGGTCATTCAGTGCTTCCCAGTTGTTGAACACCTTCTGGGCTATCTCAACAAGTTGAGACAGGTTCATCCTTGCAAAACATTCTAATTTTTGCAATTTACACCAGCTATCAGGGGCTTCCTGAGTAGTAAAGGCTACATTAATTGCCCGCTGGTTCTCAGGGGCCTCAGGATCAGTGGGGGTGTATACCCAGTACGCCTCCTATAGTTGTTTAAGAAATGCTCCGGAGGATTCCTGAGGTCTCTGTATAACTTCAGTTACCTTAGAAAGGTTAGTTGGCTGACGAGCAGCCATCTTAATTCCCCCAATTAGAATCTGGTGGTACCAATCTAATGCTGGTCTCCCTGCCTGAGAATTGTATCCCCAGTCTGGGCGGGAGGAGGGAAATTCCTCCTCAATCTGTTCATGTGCTTCCTCAACTTTTCTCCCTCCCTCAGCTATCTTTTGTGCTTCGGCTTGAATGCGTCTGCGTTCTTCCGCAGTGATGAGAGTAACTAAAAGCTGTTGACGATCATCCCAGGTGGGGCGGCGAGTCTGAAAGACAACTTTCTAAGAGTCCCATTAATGCCTGGGGTTTCTTAGAGAAAGGCAGATACTGTGCTTTCCAGATGTACAGGTCACTAGTCAAGAAAGGTACATAAACCAT
The DNA here is from genome assembly GCF_000151845.1 of Pteropus vampyrus. Taxonomy (NCBI): domain Eukaryota; kingdom Metazoa; phylum Chordata; class Mammalia; order Chiroptera; family Pteropodidae; genus Pteropus; species Pteropus vampyrus. Next base: position 1,219,875 of record NW_011888987.1, on the reverse strand, counting down.
AAAGGACCCACCTGTGTGATGTCCCTGGGGTGGTGCTTCTCGCAAGGGGAGGATGCCTGGGGTGGTGGTATCAGCTGGTGCTCTGCCTGGAGCAGGAGGCCCATAGGGGTTACCTGCCTGCATCTGAGGAGGTGAGGCGGTGCTATTTGGCCTCTGTTATCCTGGATTATAGGGTGGGAGGTCATTCTCCTCCAGTGGAGACTGGAGGACTGAGGGACTGGGCTGTCTTGGAGATTCAGTTGCCGTATGTTTCAGGGTACCCACAACTAAGACTCACACCCCTAGAGAAAGGGCACATCAGCAGAGCCAAAGAGGGGGTGTCTGAACAAGGTTTAAACATTGATCGATATAGGGAAACTGATCAGGATGTCCCGGGTCTCCCATGACAATCTTCCAAACATTCCTCACTAAACTCCTGCCAAAAGAACCCTCCAGAGGCCAGTTTACACCAAAAGATGGCCACTCAACTTCACACAATGTCCTTAGTCTGCCTGGAGAAAACTTTATGCCATAGTCAACTCCCTTTACAAACTCTTCTTTGAAATGTCACAGGAGACACCCCAAGGGTGTCTTCTGTGAACTCGGGCCTCCTCACATCGCTTTTGCGAAAAACACAAGACAGACACTCAGCCAAGAACAATTACTGGGGTGTAGGTGGACCCAGAGAGGTCCACCACCTACAACCCAGATAAGACCAAAGACAATAGACAGAACCTGATGACAGGGCACAGGAGGTGGCATCCTGTTGCCTGGCTACGGTCCAGGAGATATTACTATGTCCAGTCTCCGCACGAACCCCCAACGACCGGTCAACAGAAAGTTACCTTTTTATCCAGATGCCGAGGCCTCGGAGATTCCCGGTGGGATCA
>NW_011888987.1:1173668-1218956 GCF_000151845.1 Pteropus vampyrus | reverse complement strand
AAAAAAAAACTGTATTAAAGAAATTAAGTTTGAAGCTTGCATGTGGTTATATGCTCTCCAATGTAAAGAAGGGTTTTCTTCTAGTTATTACTTCCAAGGAATGGGGCCAGAAAATTAAATACAGCTCCCACCATCTTCCAAACTCACACTGTCAAATCTACTCTTAATTCATCTTTGAGTTCTTATAATCTTTTTAGTTTAGAGAATGGATTAAAAAAAAAAAATCTTTTCTGCCAGGTTACATATCCCACAAACTATTTCTTTCTTACAACTAATGAGTGTTTTTGAACTCTAAAACAGAATTTGTCATTTTTTTCTCTGCTTTTTTTTTTTTCATCTTTTTCTGACAAGTCCACCCAGGAAGTTTGAATAAAGGCATTCATTGAAAAAGAAGAAAAGAATTGACTGGCTATTATCCTAAATTGTTACTCTTTTTAAAAACAGCATTACTACAGATGGAAAGCTTGTGTTCTCCCAAAATTCATATATTGAAACATAATCCCCAGTCATTTGGAGGTGGGTCCTTTGGAAAATGATTAGATCATAAGAGTGTTGTAGCCAAAGCCCCCAATAGACACACAGACCACCAGAAATCAGTGAGTTATAGGAAACATACTCTTTATTCAGGCACCTGAGTCTGCCAGGAATACACAGATCCCAAATCAAGCAGCCCCGAAATGTAGAGGTACAGGGTTTTTAAGCCCTAAACCCCCATTCTTCATCCTGTTTGAACACACAAGTCTATTTTTCTTCTTTTTACTAACTCAACTCATAGGTCGGTTGTGCAAGCGGGAGTACAGAAGCAGAAATTTTATTGTTAGAGCATTTTTATGTTCCCATGGGTGACAGCCAAGCAGTAATTTTCCAGCCAGCACAAGAGATTTTAGGAATGAGAGTAGTACCCTTATAAAAGACAACTCAGGGAACTTTCCTCCTTTCATTGTGTGAGGACATAGTGAGAAGATGACCATCTATCAACCAGAATGGGCAGGCCATCATCAGACACAAAATCTGCCACTGTTTTGATCTTGGACTTCAACCGTGAGAAATAAATATTTGCTATTATAGCCATCAGACTCTGGTATTTTTGTTATAGGAGCCTGGATAGCCTAAGACAAGGGTTATTGTGTCATTGAAGTACATTTGCAGAAACATGTTTTATGAATTCATTTCAAAAAGTAATATGTCATTATTCTGAGTCATTAGATCTTTGACTCTATTTCCCAGGGCTTGAGTCATTAAGAAAAAGGTTCAGAGCAACTCTTCAAAATTCATATACCCAGGGAGCTGGGTGTTCCAACTCAGCTCCAAATTCCCTTGAGGAAGGGACAAAACTTATTCTAAATCAATCAATCAATCAATCAATCAATCAATCAATCTTAATGCTAAGAGAGCAATTAGTTCTGCTCAGCATTTTCAAACCCTAAAGACTATAAGGTCCCATTTGACTGAACAACAATGAGTGAGCAAGATAAAAAGTCTTACTCGGTGGAGGCTCTCTCTCAAAGGCTCTGCTCTGAGCTTTCTTTTACACATCGACCTTCAATGAACTTCCCCTAGTTCTTAGTTTCAGAGCTGACCTCAATAGTGCTGACCTTATCCAAGTTTACTCTTCCTAATGAGTCTTAAGCACATTTCTCTTACTAGATATGTAAAGCCCTTTGTGACCTGGCTCAGACCTACCACTCCCCATTGGCTAATTTGAAAATATAAAACTATATATTAAGTTTTATATTTATAAAGTTTTATATTTATAAAACTATATGGAATTTCTGTTCATATCATGCTGTGCTAACAATTCTTGATTGTGTGAACTCTGCGCCTATGTCTAGCACAGACACCTCGACTTTCTTTGAGAGTAGGCTGACTCCTATACATCATTTATGACTGTACCATTTCCTTCCTGAAGGAAGACCACTGTGATATGTTGCATTAAAATTTGGAAATATTCCAGTTTTTTTTTTTTTTTTACCTATGCTGTTGTTCCTCCTTGAGGAAACTCTATAGATCCCACTCAATTACACTAGTGAACATGTATCTAGATTTAGCCAAACCGAAGCTTGAGAGCACTTTTCATACCAATTACAAATTCAAGAAATTGTGTAGTTTGATATGTGAACACAAAAGGGGCTATGTAATAAATTTGACAAGTTCAGTGATGAAAAGTAACTTCACAGGATGATCTGATCATAAATTTCTAACTGGGCAGGTAATGATGGGTAGTCACAGTCACTCTTCAGGCCTGTAAAAGCTTTGCCCTAAGCAAGCCCTGTTCATTCTTCATGTGAATCTAGGTTAATACACCTTTGAAATGCCAGAAGTAATCGTCTTTTCCAGAACTCTAGGAGGCAGAACCATCATGCTCAGGCGAGCACATAATCTTCTTAACTATTTTATAATCCAGTGATGGAGATTTCCCCATCTTGCTATCTCTCACCTTCATGCAATCTTCCTTATGTTCTCCCCTTAATTCCAAACGTATAAATAAAAACTAAAACTGTCATTCTCTGGAGAATTTGAAATCTTGCTTCCTAGTATGTCATCAATTTGGCTTAAATAAAAATTCTCTACAGGTGTGATGTTCTTACATCAACAGATAATTTCCTAGAAAGACTCAAAGAATTCACTGAATGCTATTGTACTCACAATAACGAATTATTATAAAGAATACTCATGAAATCAACCAAAGGAAAATACTCCTAAAGCAGAGTCTGAGAGGATTCTAAATGCAAGGCTTCTTGTCCTTAGGAACTATTACTCACACAGTGTCATTATGTGACAATATAAGGGATGCTCATTTAAGATTTGAGTCCAAGGTTTTACTGGGAGTTCATTACGTGGGCAAGATACATTGATTGATTGATTACCCAAGTGGTTGACCACAGTTCCCAAACATACTACATAAACCAAAGCTCCCATCTTAAATAACAAGACTGATCTTTCTGGTGTGGCCGTCTTCCACCATAAAATTATCAGGATATAGCTAGCCCACACCTTAAATAAGAATACTCCTATCTGAGATGAGAAAAAAGGCCAAACCTCTCTTTGGGAAAGGCCAAATTCTTTTTCTTTTTCTTTTTTGAGATTTATTTATTTATCATTTATTTATTTATTTATTTATTTATTTATTTAAATTTATTTTTTGGTTACAGTTGACATACGTTATATTAGTTTCAGTTTTATAACAGAGCAACTAGACATTTATATACTTTATGAAGCAATAACCACGATAAGCCTTGTACCCATCTGACATCATATGTAGTTATTACAATATTATTAACTATATTTCCTATGCTGTACTTTACATCCCAGTGACTGTTTTTATAACTGATGATTTATACTTTTTCATCCATTTCACACCCCCAACTAACTCCCCTCCACACATCTGGTGACCACCAATTTGTTCTCTGTATCTATGTGTTTGTTTCTGATTTGTTTCTTCATTTACTTTGTTTTTAAAATTCTACATATAAGTGAAATCATATGGTATTTGTCTTTGTCTGAAAAATTTCACTTAGTAAAATACCCTCTAGGTTCATCCATGCTGTTGTAAATGGCAAGATTTCTTTTTTTTTTTTTTATGGCTCAGTAATATTTCATTGTATAAATGTACCACGTCTTCTTCATTCCATTTGTCTATCGTTGGACATTTATGTTGCTTCCATACCTTGGATACCGTGAATAATGTCACAATGAACCTAAAAATACATTTATCTATTTGAATTAGTCTTTTAGATTTCTTCAGATAAACATCCAGAAATAGAACTGCTGGGTCATATAGTAGTTCTATTTTTGATTTTTTTAAGGAATCTCCATACTATTTTTCACAGTGGCTACACTAATTTATAATCTCACCAACAGTGCACGAGGTTTCCCTTTTCTCTTCAACGCTTGTTTGTTGGTTTACTGATAATAGTCATTCTGACTAATGTGAGGTGACACCTCACTGTGGTTTTGATTTGCATTTCCCTAATGATTAGTGATATTAAACATCTTTTCATATGTCTGTTGGCCAATTGTATGACCTCCTTGGAGAAATGTCTCTTCATGTCCCTTGCCTAATTTTTAAACACATTGTTCATTTTTTGATGTTGAGCTATATGAGTTCTATATATATTTGGAATATTAATCCTTTATCAAATATATCATTTACAAATATCTTTTTCTCATTCAGTGGGCTGCCTTTTTGTTTCACTCATAGATTCCATGATTATGCAAAAGCTTTTTAGTTTAATGTCATCCCATTTGTTTATTTTTGCTTTGGTGTCTTTTTTAAAAAAAATTTATTTGTCAGTCTCCATACTGTTTTCCATAGTGACTGAACCAATTTGCAATTCCACCAACAGTACACAAGGGTTTCCTTTTCTCCATATCCTTGCTAACATTTGTTGTTTAATTTATTGATGATAGCCATTCTGACACATGTGAGGTGATATCTCATTTGTGGTTTTAATTTGCATTTCTGTAATGATTAGTGACATGAAGCATATTTTCAAATGTCTATTGCCCATCTGTAGATCTTCTTTGGAGAAATATCTATTTGAGTCCTTTGCCCATTTTTGTTTACTTGTTTGTTTTGTTTTTTAAAGTTGAGTTGTATAAGTTCTTTATAAGTTTTGGATATTAATTCCTTTTCAGATGTATCATTGGCAAATATCTTCTCTCATTTAGTAGGTGGTATTTTTGTATCATTAATGGTTTCTTTTGCTCTACAAAAACTTTTTAGTTTGATGTAGTCCCATTTGTTTATTTTTTCTTTTGTTTCCCTCACTCAAGGAGATGTATCAGAAAAAAATATTACTAAGAACAATGTCAGAGAATATCCTGCCTATGTTTTCTTCTAGCATTTTTTTTGTTTCTGAGTATTGCCTTTAAGTCTTTATCTTATTTTGAGTTACTCTTGTGTATGGAGTAAGAAGGAGATCCAGTTTCATTCTTTTGCGTGTATCTGTCCAGTTTCCCCAACATCATTTGTTGATGAGACTGTCTTTACCCCATTGTACATTCTTGCCTCCTTTGTCATAGATTAAATGACCATATAGACATGGATTTATTTGCGGGCTTTCTATTCTATTCCATTAATCTGTTTTTATGCCAGTACCATGCTAAATAACTCCAACTTTGTTCTTCTTTCTCAAGACTGACATTACTATTCAGGGTATTTTATGGTTCCATATGAATTTTTGGATTATTTGCTTTAGTTCTACAAAAAAATGCCATTGGTATCTTGATAAGGATTGCAATGAATCTATAGATTATTTGGAGTAATATGGACATTTTAGCAATATTAGTTTTTCCTATCCATGAGCATGGTATATTTTTCCATTTATTTGTATCTTCAATTTCTTTCTTCAATGACTTATAGTTTTCTGAGTACAGGTCTTTTACCTCCTTGGTTAAATTTATCACTAGGTATTTTATTGTTTTTGATGCAGTTGTAAATGGGATTTTTAAAATTTCTCTTTCTGATAATCATTATTAGTGTATTAAAGTAGAACAGGTTTCTCAATATTAATGTTATATCCCGCAACTTTACTGAATCTGTTTATCAGTTTTAACAACATTGTGGTGGAATCTATTGGGTTTTCTCTATATAGTATAATATCATCTGCAGATAATAATAGTTTTACATCTTCCTTTCCAATTTGAATAGTTTTTATTTCTTTTTCTTGTCTACTTACTGTGGCTAAGACTTCCAATACTATGTTGAATAAAAGTGGTGAAAGTGGACATCCTCATCTTGTTACCTTGGCCCTCAAGATTTGTTTAAGAACTATTGTAGCTTGGGCTGGCGCTGGTTACTTACCACCAAAATTGTCTCCTGATGTGTGCAAGCAAACCCTGTAGATTGCTGCCAAAGGAACTTCTTGTTGAGAGTGTGGGGTGTGTCTGTGTCTTATTGCCCAGTAACCACCCAAAATTGCCACTGGGCAATTTTTGAGTTTGATTGGGAAGCGGGGAGGTCTCAGGGTATCATCGGAGTGGAGTAGATTTCACCAGGCCAATGTAAATTCAGTTTTGGTCGTGTAGAGGGTAGGTTCAACACAGGCAAGATGGCACCTGCCTGCAAGCTGTGCAGAAGGAGGGCTCAACAAAGGACCAATGGTGGCTGTCCCTCCAGCTGTCTCCTTGAAGCCACACAAGTCAGTCTTTCCCCATAAGTCTCTGGCATTCCCTGAGTTGTTGTCCTTCCACCAGAGCCCAGGCTGAGTGCCTGCAAGCAAGTGAGTCTGTGTGTGGGCCCTTTAAGGGGACATTTGGCTTTCCAGTTGTCTTCTGTCTCAGCTGGTCAGCCAGAATCTCCACTGATTTTTACAGCCAGATTTTGTGAGGACTCCTCTACTTGGCACTGGCTCCCTAGATTCCTCCAGATGGGGCCTCCAGAGCAGAGATATCCTTCCTGATGTTCAACCACCACATGTGGGTGTTGGACTATCCCGTTTTGCATCTTCTACCAGTCTCAATGTGGATATCCTCAATTATAAGAGTTATGTTCCTCTAGTCTTCAGATCATTCTCCAAGTTGATTGTTTCATAATTTAATTGCAATTGTAATGTGGTCATGGGAAAAGGCATTCACAGCGTTTACTTATCCTGCCATCTTGATTGGAACTTTGTTGATGACATTTTAAAGTGTTATATTTGGATTCTTTTCTCTTTATTTCTCATATAAATTTTATAGATTTTAAATTTACGGTTACCACGTGCTTCGTATATACCAAGCTATGTTTATAGCACTCTATCTTAATTTGATAGTTGCTAAATTTTGACCACATTCTAAAATTACTATAATTTGTACTCACCCTCCATGTTTATATTTTTTGTCATTTTTTACCTCTTTTGTCTGCGTGTGTGTGCTTGTGTCCTTGATTTATTGTTGTGATTACACATGATCTTCCTACTTTTGTCTTTCAAATTTCATGCTAACTTTATAGTTGGTTGATTCACTACTTTTACTAATCGTTTGCCTTTGTTGATGAGATTTTTTTTCTATATTTTCTTATTCATATTTTTATCTATTTTTCTACTTAATGAACATCAATTTAACATTTCTTATAATACTGGTTTAGTGATGATGAAGTCCTTTAGCTTTTCCTTGTCTGGGAAGCTCTGTATTTCTCCTTTGATTCTAAATGGTAGCCTTGCTGTGTGGAATAATCTTGGTTGTAGGTCTTTGCCTTTCATCACTTTTAATATTTTATACCAATCCCTTCTGGCCTGCAAAGTTTCTGTTGAATAATCAGCTGACAGTCTTATAGGAGCTCCCGTGTATGTAACTGCTTTCCTCTTGCTACTTTTAAGATTCTCTCTGTCTGTAATATTTGGCATTTAATTATGATGTGTCTTGTTTGAAACCTGGATGTACTCTTTTGTACATTCTGGACTTGTATGTCTATCTCCTTCACTAAGTTAAGAAAGTTTTCAGTCATTATTTCTTCAAATAAGTTTTCAATAACTTTTTCTCTTCTCTTGGGACCCCTATTATGCAAATGTTGGTGTGCTTGATGTTGTTCCAGAGGTTCTTTAAACCATTCTTATTTTCTTTTATTCTTTTTATTTTCTTTTTCTTTCTTTTATTCTTTTCTTTTGCTTCGGTATTCTGATTAGGTATTTCTGCTCTTTATCTTCTCAATCGCTGATTAGATTCTCTGCTTCATCTAATCTGCTATTGATTGACTCACGTATTTTTCACTTTAGTTATTGCATTTTTAGTTCTTATGATTCTTTTTTATGTTTTCCAACTCCTTTTTTTATGTTTTCTATCTCTTTGCTGAAGTTCTCACTGAGTTCACCTGTTCTTCTCTCATGTTTATTGAGTATCCTTATAACCAGTGTTTGAACTATGCACCTGGTAGATTGCTTGTCTCCATTTCATTTAGTTCTTTTTCTGGATTTTTATCTTGTTCTTTCATTTAGGACTTATTCGTTTCCTCATTTTGGCTGCCTCCTTGTGTCTGTTTGTATATGTTAGGTAGATTCGCTACATCTCCCAGTTTTGAGAAAGTGACTTTATGTAGAAGGTCTCCTATGGAGCTCAGCAGCACTGTCTCTTTCACAACCTCAGCCAAATATTCCAGGGGTGTCCTTTGTGTGTGTTATGTATGCCCTCCTGATGTAGTTGTGCCTCAGTTGCTGCTGGCATGTCAGTGGGTGTGATTGACTCTCAGGCTGACTGGTTGTGAGGCCTGTCTACAACAATACCAGATGGATCATGACTGATTTCATGAAGGGAGAGTTGCTTTAGCTGGCGGTTAGTGCCAGCCATTTCACCCTTTAGGTATGCCATGTGTGGAGCTGATTGGGTGGGGTTCTGGTGCAGTCTATAGCTGGCCACCAGGTCTGTTGAGTCTGGAGTCTCTTTAGAGGGCCTTTAGTGCCAGCCAGATTCAGTAGCCACTTGTGCAGGGCCTTTTTCATAAGAGCTACAAAGTGGCCTGCAGCAGATTACTGTTTGTACTGGTCTTGGAGGCACTTGTGAAAAGCTACACTGTGATCTGCGGTTGGCTGCCAGTTGTGCTGGGTTTGGGTCCCCTTAGTGGCCACCATGATGCAAGCTAAGGTCAGATGCCACTTCTGCAGGGCTTCCAGCTGCTTAGTTGGAGCTACATTACAGGCCAACACTGGCTGATACTTATGCCAGATTTGGGGTCACCCAAAGGGAGTTACAAAGAAAATTGAGACCATTGCCACTTGTGCTGGGATGCGGCACTTGGAAGCAGTTACATTGTATACAAAGGACAATAGCTGCTTGTGTTGGGTTTGTGGATCTTTGAGAGAGTCTTTAGAGAGAGCCAAGAGTGACCACCACTTATGTGGGAATTGCAGACTTTTGAGAAAGTCTGCAGCACAACCCTAGGGCAGCCACTACTAATGTGGGGTTCGTGGTCTTTTGATTGAGTCTGCAACAGGAGCCAAGGTAGGCTGCTCTTGTAATTTTTGCCAGAAGAGACTCTCACCTGGCAGGAGAGTTGGGGAGCGGGGCAGGCAGGGTCTCATGGAATCACCAGGGGAGGTGAATGATGTGTCAGGTTAATGGATGGCACATATCGATACTAGCCTACTCCAGCTATTTGAATGGGAAGAGAGAGCAACAAAGAACAATGACACCTGCCAGCCCTCTGTCCCTGAAGAGATTTGTCCTGACCCCTGCCTCTACAGCTCTTGCCTTAAAGTTAGTCAATTTAGTTTCTCAGTGTATGTTTCTGGTGCTTTTTGAGTTGTTATTCCCTACTCTGTAGCTTAGATTGAGATAGTCCGTGCATTAGACCTTTATAGGCAGCATGTCTTGGTCTCCCACAGCCCTTTGTCTCTCTGGGATGCAACCCTTGCTGCACTTTTTGCCAGATGTTATGGAGACTTCTCTTGATGGCACTGGTGCCCTGGACTGAGGAGCCCAGTGTGGGGCTGGGACCACTTGCTTCTCGAGGGGAACCTTTGTAATTGACATGTTCTGAACTAGTTTACAACTTTGGGGGATATAGATTCAGTTAATTAATTAAATAACTAAAGCTATTCATCTTTGGACTTCAGTATCTCACTGTGATTGGTGACTCTAGGTAAGTGTTAGCTGCTTAATCTCTGATTTGGCAGCAGGCTTTGGTCTTCCAGGCAGCATACATGTGCTTATCACCACAAAGATAGCTGGAACTGATAAGGAGTATCTTCACGTTTCCATTCAGGGTTCCTGTCTATTTTGGTAGCAGTAGAACCAAATTACATTTCGATATTTATATAATGAATCATATGTAAAAATCTGAATTGAATGATATTTACTTCAACATAGTTCATTGGTATTTGCGACTAGACTATCCCCCAAATCTCACTAATCATAGCACTTATCTGACTGCAGAAATGTTACTCGTGAATATGTGGTTTAGAATTGATAAGCTTCTCAGTGACAGTGACTACTTCTCATATATCTTTATACTCCACTTTCCCATATATATGAAAGTTAACTATGTTTCCATCTTCTCTTCAAATGACTAATCATTATTTACACAAAGTTTCTACTTGTTAAGGACCATCAATTAGTTCCAATTTAAAGCTGAAGTCTCATTTTGTATTTCTGACAAGCACTTTATGGCTTTTCCAGAATTACATATTACTATGTAATTGTACTACTAGTAAGTCGTGTTTTCTTTAAACATTTATCCTTAGGTTAGTCTTATTTTTCTCAGAATTAAATAGTACTTTTGCTTTTTTTTTTGAGGTTTGCTTTAGAAAATAGAGACACCATTCTATTCCGATAATTCTTAATTTAGCTATCTAAAATGTGTTCAATTTTTTCAGTAGAATGCTTCATGAGACAAAAAGGAAAAGAATCATATGTATGGAACCAAATACATTTTGTGACTGATTATACATTTTGTGAAACAGCTAAAAAATAGAATGTTAATTGACACCTGGTCACCGTGGTTGTATGTGCATTGCCAATGAAAATGTAGCTGAAATACACTAATATTTTTAAATATGCTGATGAGTGTTTCTTCATTGCCAAAAAAAGAAAAATAAGCTGCTCGATTATTATGTAAACCTTTGTGTTATTCTCACTGCACAAACATTTTGCAGATGCTTCCCTGTGAAAACATTCTAAAACACATACTTGGCTGCCTTTGCTTACCTAAAGTTATTCTGCAATAACTGTTTCATTTTGGATGCAGCTTATTATTGGGTTTTGTGGTTGAACAAATGAAGAGTGAGAAACAGAATTCATGATTTGGATATAATCTAGCTTATGTTACTGATATTAAAGCGCTCTACGATTTCTCTAATTTCTATCATGAATGAACATCACAAGTTTAAAAGAAAACACGCAAAAAGGAAGGGATGGGAAGTCTCTGAGGTTCTGAAATCAGTATGACTATTTTAGCTACATCTACATGAATCAGTGTTCCCAGAGATTGTCTGTAAAATTGTCTTATGACTCTCGTCCTTCTTCATTTCAGAAAGAACTCTCATGTTATGTAATAGCTTGGCAATTGAAAGTGAAGTCATGGTAGAAGGGAGGAAAACATTTCTTCCAGAAGATGTCCACAAACTTCACTGAGTTCAGGCCTCTCTTTTATCTACATATCTAGAATATAGATTAGAAATGGGGGTCTATCAACAAATTGGGAAAAGAAAACAGCAACAATATAGATGGATTTTTAAAACTTACTACACAACAAAACATTCATCATTAGGAAAGACTGAAAGCTTTTATGCTTCAGTTGAATGTTGGAGACTCACAAACAAAAAAATATGCTTATAATCTTTTAAAATTGTGGTTAAGAATGTCATTTTTAACAACATACTCTTGGGCAAAGACTCAATTCAGCTGCTTACAACTTGTGCAACCTTGGTCATTTTAGTTAATCTGTCTAAATCTCCATGTCTTTATGATACTAAAAATGTTAATAGCTAACATTTATTGAGAGCTTACCATGTACCAGACAGTTTTATAATTGGTACATGTTACCTCTTTTAAGTCCCACAAAAATCCTTTGAGGTAAATTCTATATTATTATTTTACATTTCATAGGTAATGAAATAAGAACAAAAAATAATTATTTTTATTTAAATATTTAACAAACTCTTATGCTATGTGCTCAACCTTATTCTATTCACTTCAAGCATATTAATTTATAATGCCTCATTATATAGAAGATACTATTTTAATACTTATTTTACAGATGAGAAAACTGAAACACAGGTTAAGTAATATGCCCCGAGTCACAGTCAATAAGTGGTGAAAAAGGGATTTGAACTCACTCAGCATGATTCTAGATTGCACTCTAAAACTACTAGATATTACCACCTCTTTGGGTTTCTATGAAAATTGAATGATGTCATGTTGGCACATTATAAACATAATAAAATGTTTATTATTATTATTGTTGTTATAATTATTACTAGAGTTTATTCTGAAGATTATGGAAACTCTCATCTAAGATGGTGATAATTCAGAAATAACAATAGTGCTTAAGAGACAGAAACCAGGCATATTTTTCAATCCTGTTCTTCCTCTGGGAAATTTTTTAAACTAACAAGAAGGCTAGTGGGCTGGAACAGAGTGGACAAGAAGGGGAATAGAAAATGAGGTCAGACAGTTATCCAATCACGAATAGCCTTGTAAGCCATTATAAAGACTGACTTTTGTTCCTAGTGAGATGAAAAGCCATTGGTGAGTTTTGAGCAAAGTCATAAAATGATCTGACTTAAACGTTTTAATGGGATCACTCTGACTGCTGTGTTGAGAAAAGAACTGCAGGGGAGCAAGGGCAGAAGCATAAGGTACTATTATTTCATGAGGCTGAGAGAGGTTATGTAAATTGCCCAGGGTCTATCAAAGAGTCAGTAGGCATCAAACAAAGTTTCCAACTCAGGCCTGTATGAGTTAACCATATATGATGCTGAAAAGAAGAATGATGAAGACCCTAGGTAGGCTTTTAGGTCTTCTTATTAGATTAAGAGGCAGTGTGATATTTTTCTGAGAAACTTCGGCTAGAAGAAATTTTCTTGCACACTTGAAATTTTGGTTTTCTTAACAATATGTCTAATTATTTGAAAAAGATCTATGATCACTAATACTAATTATGATCCCTAGTTGATCATCTATTTATAAACAGGTAATATTGAGCAACCCATACTTCTTTAACAAGTATTTTCCACCAGATAATTTTTGTAGCTGTAAAAATGATGCTGTGTTTTATATCAAGATAAGCCTGTTTTGTTGTAAGAGTTATACCCTTTATGATTCCCTGGTAGTATTATTCTATAAGAACAACCAGGGTAAAAAACATCCATCATATAAGACATTAGATTATATGAAATTATGTGTCACTTAATGAATGTCTGTTCAATAAATATTATATTGGCTAGACTAATTAATAAATGGCATTAAAGCTTGTCTGAGTCCTCTAAAATTTAGTCAAACTTCCTAAAAATCAGCATTGATAACTATGTTCAGTTACTATGTAAAGGATAGATATTATATCCTTAGCAGGGAAGATAATAGCAGGGAGTTCTACCAGTAAAGTCTCATACAAGAGGTTGAGGCCTCGAGGAGCACTCAAATTCTTAAAAGCACTGAAGAAAATTATAAATGACTGTACAAGTCAAGGTAATTAACACTAGCTGTGGTAACTCCCAAATTTCAGTGACTTGAATCCAATTTTAATTCCCAGACAATTTTCAATTTCCAGGGACTTGATAAAAGTTAATTTCTCTCTAACCTCATAGTCTGATAATGGCAGCTGTCTTGCAAGCTTGTGACTCTGTCACCCAAACTCCTTCTATCTTGTGGCCCCATCATTCCCTGCCACCACTTACGCAGTCATTTGTTGGATCATCTGCATTTAGCATATCAATGAGTGAAGAGAGAAAAATGTAAACACTCTTGTAGGACTTTTACCAGGACAAGTCTGGAAGTAGGATATTCCATGAGTTATTCCATTTAACTCAGTCATGTGGATAGATTAACTACAAGGGATCTGGGAAAGTCAGAGGAGTGAGCCAAATTCTTAGGGACTGATGAGCCAGAGAATTGAATTTGCTTCCCATTTTAATGGGAATTAATGGCCAATTGTTAACATACTGAAATACATTTATACTACTTGGTAAATAGTTGTGATGAGCACATTGATGATAGGATAATGTAGTTTTTCTTATACACGTTCAAATATTTATATATTTCAACCAAATTTACCTCAACATTAAAGACAAATAAAAAAAATAATATGATTAGAAAATTGGTGAAAGAAAAAACCATAACTGGGCACAAATGAGAGATCTTGAAGGATGTAAATGAAATTTTACATGAGGACTTAATTAAACTATTTATTTAAGGGGCCTATTTAACTTTCTAGGCCCAGCTCAAAATGACCTTTTCTTAACTCTTCTTTAACATTTCTCTTTTTACAGACAATATTAATCATTCTTTTGTCTGTGTTCCTACATAACTTTATACTTGTCTAATGAGTATAAGCATGTGTAAATAGCATTTTAAACTATCGTAGGCCTTATCTTATTACATTGCTTCTATTTGTTTATGTGTAAATTCCTGAGGGCACAGTAAATATTTTTTCTTCAAAGTGGATAGTTAACAAATCTTCAAAACATGCAAATATTGTCATGCTGTTTCTCTACCAAAACCCTTCAGGGAATTCCCAATGTTCTTAAGACAAAGTTCTATAAAAGGTTGACAAAACTCTTCATGAACTTGTCCATACCTAATTCTCTTCCTTTTTGCATTCATACTCTATGATTCAACCATAATGAATTTCTTCCAATTCCTCAAAAGACTGAGACTTTATGACTTCTAAACTTTTTCAACTGAGTTTCCCTCTGCCTGGAATCCTTCGCTTCCCTTTCAACTGGCTAATTCCTACTCAGTCTTCCAGCTGAGTCAATCATTTGAGAAACCTTCCTTGAACATATTACACTTGGAAGGGTCCTGTTATCTTCTTGCATATCAATTTGCACTTTAAAGTAATACAGACATTGTTTATTGCAAATGCTCATTTAATTGTCTCTTTCTCTTTAGACTATGTTTTCCATGAGGGAGACATCATTTGTATTGAAAACCATGGTATCTCTCAATACTTAAACCAGTGTCTGGCATATAATAGCTGTTCAATAAATATTTGTTGAATGAATAAGTGAAAAATGTCCTTAGGAATTCATTAGGATTGGTTCAATCAACATTTATTAAGAGCCAACTATGAACTAAGTGCAGTCTTTCTATCTCTAGAATTTAGTTGTTCTATTTGCTTTTCTGAAAACTGCTACTCTACTACTTATAAGGGCAACATATCAAAATTCATCTCATCATCTCTTCTGCATAAAACTCCCACCACCACAAAATACACCATCATCAACACCCTATACACATACACCTGCAACCACTTAAACCTGCTTTTTCTCCTTATTTCCCTACTTTATCACTTCCTCAGTAACTCAGGTTTAAAAATCTCAGAATATTTTTTAACAGGTCCCTCAAATCTCATTAGTTACTAAGCCCCATAGATTTGACCCATGAAAGATATCTTGAATTTATCCTTTTCTTTCCAGTCCTACTGCTACTCCCATAGTTCAGGTTCTCATTACATGTCACCTGATCTAATTCAATAGCCTCCTAGGGTGTTTCTTCACTTTTATTTTCTCCCTCTTCCAATCTACTTTACACATTGCAGCCAGAGTAATTGACCCAAAGGTCAGTTCACTTCCCTACTCAAATACCTTCAGTGACTCCCCATTTTTAACCAAAAAGAGCAGCAAATCCTCCGCCTGGCATTCAAAGACCTATGTAATCTGGCCCCAATTTATCTTATTTTTTTCCAGTCTTATTTTATAGTACTCCCCCTCATTGTAGCCAAACTGGTTTTATTTTCATTCCTAGAACTTACCTTGTACTTTCTCACTTTTATGCTTTAGTCATGTTCTTTCTGCTAGGTCTGACCTGCCCTCCTTCCTATGAACGGCTGTCTTCTCACTTCTCTCTATAGGAAGCTTCAAGTCACTCCATGTGGGTGTTTCACAAATGGAATGGGTAAAATTCTGTAGTTAAGTAATTCACTCCTGAATACCTTGGTTACAGTGTTCCCTATTTTTTTCTTTTGCTTTTTATAACTTTTCTCCTTTCTTTGTCCCATATTCATCACATATTTTATTTCTATAATCCTATTCAGGAGCTGTTATGTCCTCTCCATTTCTCTTCACTTTTATTTTTCATTCTTTTCTTTATTAAATTTGTCATAATATAAAGGGCTGGAGTAATAATGTTATAAATGTCCATAAATGGTTTTCTTAAACAATAACAAAAATATTTAAATTTCAATAGACTATTTCACCCTCATTTTTTAATTAGTTGATGATATGACAGTCTCAAGAGATTATTTTTAAATTCGGTGAATTTTATTTATTGAAGATAATGCTACCTCCATGCAGGAGACAGCACTGATGCTTATAATACATATTAGCTAACAAATCATCTCATACACCATTTGCTATAGTCTTTTCTACTATAGTTGTTTAGGTGTCCTTAAAAAGGAATATTGCAAAATATCACTATTAGTTAACATTCTGCATAATTTAAGTTCATTGAACTTAAAATTTGGTCAAAATTTGAAAAAGAGAACTTCTATTTCTGGCCATTATAAGTAAATGACTCAGGCATGGCTTCTTATTCTAAACAACTAGAAAACTCAACAAAACAAATAAAATAATTGTTCTGAGAAATCAGACCACTGGTAGCCCAGGGCTGTGATCACTGAAACAAGAAAATTGGGCTGCATTCTAAAATTGTTTTAACTTTCTGTTTAAAAGCACAGTCTGGAAGGGGGAACCCAAGTAAATCATGGCAGCCTTGCAAGATCGAAGAGACAAAAATCAGAGCCCAGCAATGCTGAATTAACTGTAATTTGTAGGGTTAAATGTCAGGGAGGAGAGAACTATGCAAATAAATGCTTCATTAAAGCCTCCTAGAAGTCTCAGGTTTTTTTCATTTGTTTGTTTTTTGCTGAATTCTAAGGTGCACATGTTATTGTGAGATGCCTTGAGGTTGAACAAAAAACTATTAGTAAAAGAATTACCGTTAGAGATTATGAACTGAACAATTCCAAGAGCTTACACAAAGCTGGATGTATTTAAGTTTTGGCCACTAAAGTGGAGACCTCAATGAACAATCAGGATTTTGGTAAATACTGGAGTATTTACCAAATATTGCACTATTTGACAATACATAGTTATCAAGGCTAAACTAGCACTAGAATACTGTTGAAAACTGCATTATACCTTCTATAAGAAAACTTTAAAAAATAAACCTAAAAAGGATTGATGATCAACAAGACAACTTACTTTTTTTAAGAATGCTCAATACACTTTAAAGAAAACAAACAAAAAAACCCAGAAACTAAAGAATATAATATTTATAATGTCTAGCATCGACTAAAAAATTACTAGACATTTGAAGAAGCAAGAAAATATAACCAATTTAAATGGAAAACTATTAAAAAAAAAAAAAACCCAACCAGAACTGACATAGATGATGTCAAATTAGTAGACAAGGGCTTTAAATGAGCTATGATAAATATATTCAATAATTTAATTGAAAACATGAATATTAAGAGCGGAAGAATAAAATATATATAAAAAATAGAACTTAACACAAAAATAAAATGTAATAACTGAAACAAAATATCCATTGGACATGTAGCAGATTAGACATTTCTAAGACTGCTGAACATGAAGACATAGCAAGAGAAACTATGCAAAGTGAAACACAGAGCATAAAAGCTAAAAAAAAATGGCCAGACTCTCAGTGACCTTGCAACAGCATTTAGCATCTAACAACTGAAAAAAGTATTTGAGTAAATAATATACAAGTATTTAATAATTTGATAAAACCAACAAATTCACAGATACAAGAAAATAAACAAATACTAAATAGAATAAACATAAAGAAATACACATCAAGGTACATGATAATCAAAATGCTAAAAATGTAATGAAGTAATGAAGAAACACTGCTAAAAGCATCTTAAAAAGCACATTAGAAACAGGGGAACAACCATATTAACTACTACTGATATCTCCTACAAACAATGTAACTTAGAAGATAATTCAATGTGACATCATTAATGCATTAAAATGAGAAGAAAAAAAACTAGCAAACTGGAATTTTATGTCTGGTAAATGTCATTCAAAAGTGAAAGCAAAATAAAGACTTTTTTTTTTCAGCCAAACAAAGGGAAAAGAATTAATTTCCAATGACATGTACTCTCAAAAAAAAAAAAAAAAAGAAAGAAAGAAAGAAAGAAAGTTTTTTGAGATGAAGGAATATAATTCAAATAAAAACTTGAATTTGCAAATAATCTAAGTGGAAATTTAGATCCACACTAAGAGAATAAAGCCTTCTAGAAATGGTAAATAACATGGAAAATATAAAAATGTATTTTCCTCTTATTTTAAATTACTTTAAAAGATAATTAACTATTTATTGCAAAAATACCAATAAATCTGAGGTGAATAATATACAAAAAAGTAAAATATATGATAGCAAAAGCACAAAGACTGAATGAAGAACAATAGTAGAGATAGAATACTAAAAATGGTCAATTAAAAGGCAAAAAAGAATGAAAAATAAGCAAACAGTAGGAACTATAGAAAACAGATAACATCTGTCAACATCATGTGTAGGAATGCTACATTTTCTAGGATTCAATGTTTTCAGTGATAGAGGATTACTATATTTTATAAATGGAAATATCACTATTAAAAACAGAATGTTATAAATAGAATGATGTCATTTGTTTCCAAAGACGGTCAATATACTAGAGTGATATTACAATAATAATAAAAGCGAGATATTTTGTGGCAAATTTTGGTAGTAAGGTTAAGGTTACCCACGAGTTATCTCTGGGTAAATGCTGCTGCTGCAAGCACTGCTGGCGAGTAGTCTCAGGGCAAACAGCAAATGGGTTAATAAATAAATAGATAGTTATATCATGTTTATAAAGAGAAAGACAATATGATTAGATGGTAATTCTCCCCAAATTATCTTAGAAATTCAATGCAATACTAGTCAGAATCCCAGGAGGCTTTTTTGCAGTATTTGACAAGTTGATTTCAAATTTATTAGGATAAATAAAGAATCTCAGATAGCAAAGAGCTGTTTTTAGAGTAGAGCTACTGTAATTGAAACAGTATATTAATGATAAGGATTAACATATAGTTAAATTCAAAACAATAGATAACTTAGACACACACTTATCTGGACAATTGATGGTTTAAAAAGTTGCCAAATTAATCCAATGAGTATTTTCAACAAATATTGGTAAAGCAAATGGACATTTGTACAGAAATGCAAACATCTCAACCCTTATACTAAATGAAAAATTAATTACATATAAATTATAGAACAAAACACAAAAGCTAAAATTACTAGACTCTAAGATAAACATGAAAGAAAATATTTTGATATTTGGAGAAAGAAATCTTTTATAGCAAAAAACATTAACTATTAAAAAGTCTGAAAAATGGAATTCACAAAATTTAAAAACATCTGCTCTTCACGAGAAATTTTTATGAAAATGAAAGGCAAACTACATACTCAGAGAGTACCTTGCTAATACATATATTTAACAAAGAGTTTGTGTCCAGAATATAATAAAGACAAAATATCTCAATAAAATTAAAAATAGGCAAAATATTTGAATAGTTGATTCATAAAAGAAAGGTATCAATGGCCAATAAACATTTGGAAAGTTGCCCATCATCATTAGTTATCTGAGAAATGTAAATTAACCACATTGAGATACTCCTACAAATCATAAATTAAAGTGAACTGACCACCTCAAGTATTGGCAAGAATGAAAAACAATGAGAGTACTTTGATTCTTTCTTGTAAAGTTAAATATAAGTGTACCAAATATATCAGCAATCTCATTCTTAGATATTTACCCTAAAGAACTAAAAACATAAGCTCACTTAAAGATATGTACATAAATATTCATGGCACATTTATTCAAATTATCCCACACTGGAAAAAAAAGTTGAGTGCATAGATGAGTAAATTTTGGCATATTCATACAATTCATACAGTATAATACTACTCAGTGATTAAAAAACAGAGAGAGTTTAACCACCGGTTAAACTAATAATTTGGAGGAATATAAAATACATCATGCTGAACAAAAGAAGCCAAATAAAAAAGAATGCATACAATATTATTTCACTTACATGAAATCTTAGAACAAGAGAAATAATCTATAGTGACTGAAAATAGATCAATGGTTGCCTGCGGCTAGGTGTTCAAGGAAGGTGATGGACTGCAAAAGAACATGAAGGAATTTTTGGGGATGATGGAAATATTCTATACTTTGATTGTAGTGGCCTGTATGAGTGTGTAAATTTGTCAGAATTCATGGAATTGTACTTTAAAATAGGACTATTTTATTATATATAAACTATACCTCAATAAAATAGATTTTTAAAATTATAAATGACATAAACTGACCAAAAGTAAAACCAACCAATGACAAAAAAAAAAAAAAAAGAATTGGTTTTAATAGTGAAAGAAATGTTAATTTTGTTTATTTAAGGAATTATAAGGATACTTAAAGTGTGGTTTACAGGTTACCCAAATCCAACAAGCCTATTGTTTTTCAGCCACTCCTATGAGTTTTAAGTCATTCAAGTCAGTACTTTTTAGTCTCCTTTTGTGGTGCTCTATTTCTCTTCAGCTTTCTCTTTGGTTAGACACATTAGCTGAAGTCTAGAATTGATAGAGAAAGAATAATATTATCCAAATTCTATTGTAGTCATCTACAAAGAAAAAGCATAAGACACCTTCAGTAAATATTTGTTACTACATTTTAAAATGCAAGTATATCCCGTCTGTTAAACACTTAAAGTAATTCTCTGTACCCTTCCTTGAGGGCAGAACAAACCAAACAGAAAAAACCCTATACCTCTCAGAACTTTTTTATGATTGTGCTCATATGTACCCTAAACAGTTTTGAGCAAAACATATGAGTCTGCTTTTTAGATACAGATTTTTAAAAAAAGCAAAAACTCTTGTTTGTTTAAGAAAAGACCCTCAGCAAACCTGAATTGTTTGCTATTAAAAATTCCAGTTAATTGAATGTTAACAATATAGTATGTCTCTTTTATTATTTTGTTTTGTTCATAAAATTTAACAATAAAAATTATTTAATCACTTAAAACTGCAACTTATTCCTGCACATTGTAATTCTTTTAATTACATAGGTAATTAAGTCGATTAATATGATTTAGGAAGGAAAATAACTAGCAAGATACAGGGCACCAAAATCAAACCCACAGTCTCTGTTTGCTGTACAGCTCATTAGATATGGTTACAATATCACTCACTATATCAGAATTATACCTGAGCAAGGAGACCCTTTAAAGAGGATCTGTTTTCAGCTTTAACTTTTAACAGTAGCATTCCTGGCTTTTCAGATGCCATTACACCCCTTATTTTTCTTCATTTCTACCTTTCTTCTGTAATCATCTCATGATGGAATATAATGTCATTTACTACATCACAGAAGGTACATACTGTTAGAAGAATGTTTCTATATAATTTTCAAAATTAGCTCCAACTATAACTATCTTTTATTAAGTAATTTCACATAAATTTCTTGATTTGAAAATGCATAAATATGAAAACTGTTTGCTCTTATTTCTTCTCATTTTTGTCCACTATAATCATCAGAAGATATTGTCATTATATGAATAACACTTTCAATGTTTCTTTATGAGTGTCTCAATTTCATTTGCTTAGTTACATAATGTTATTACACAGGACATTACAAACGAGAAACATCCATACTGAAAAAATTACTTTTACATCATGTAAAATATGATGCAATATCATTATGTTTCTTGTTCATTTTTATGAGCTTAATAGGCACATAATATTGTATACATGTGAGAATATCCTCCTTGGGTCTCTTGTGCTTTAGTATATCCTTGTTTCAGACAGTCCCTTCAAGAATGTAAAATGAAAAACCTTGGAAGATAAAGATGCATCTCTCTCTGGAACAATGGGCAAGTTTGTTTACTTTTCATTAATAAAAATGTCTCCCAACCTCTGGGGCAAAGTCAGGCATACTCCTTCCCATCACACAAGATTTGGATTTCTCAGCTCAGGATTCTTCTGTAAGGCTCTTGACTGCATGTGCAGATATCATCTGGCCCTCTTTCTACCACCCTGTGGAAATGCTGATACTCTAGCTACTGTTATAGCTGTGAGTAAAAAAGTGATCTTTTTCTCTGGATCATATTTCTAAGGGAGTTATTTGAAGAATCACTGATTCTCTCACAGACAGACAGGATTCCTGAATCCTTGCTGTTGGTGAAGTTCCTTCAGCAAGAGAAAAGTCAGAAGCTATTGTGGCAATAAAAGATAAACTCACACCAGAACTAAGGCAGGGATATTTTTGCCTTATGAAGTGTAAATTCCCATAGACAAAGTCCTGGTGAATAGCAATAAATGTTTTTTTTGTTTTTGTTTTTTTTTTAATTTCCCCTCCAGAGAACTGCACTGCAGCTATGGAGTTAGGCTCTGGTTAGAGCCCTATTTACTCTCTCCATTGTTGGCCAGGATCAAGTAAATCATGGTTATGTTCAGCCATTCAGCCTTTGGTGTTTTGTATCCCTCAGCAAAGGAGGTTCAAATTTAGTAACTCCCACAAGATTACACAAACACTTGGCAATTGATAAATACCCAAATATTTGGTAATTCGTGTCAGTGCCACTTTTACCTCAATCAGCAGTCATTGGTTATAAGGGTACTTGCCTAGTGAATATATCCCTCAAATGTTACCAGGGCAGAAATGACAAAGCATATATGCATTCCAGATCAGGTTTTGCTAGAAGGGCTAAGAAGGCAGCAGGCAGCTCAATTATGCAGCATCGTTGGAGGGATAGGTGGTAGAAACTATAAATACAAGAATTGATTGAACGAGCAATAAATATTAGGAATGTTGTTTGTGGAGCTATAGACAATTTATCAACAAGGCAAAAATTGGTACCCAGATCAATTTATTTATATATTATCCATAATTGACACTCCTTCCTTACCCTCAAGAAAAGGTTCTGAAGTAGAAGAATTCTCTTGCTGGGTGAGTTCTCATTTGTGAGTTCATTTGTATTGGAGAAATTGTGTGGTGGAATTATCCTAAAGGAAGGATACCTATATAAATTAAATTGATCAAGTAATCTGCATAACAAAGTGAGTGAGGTTGAAATGAGCTGGGTAGTAATCTAGTCAGAACTTTGAGACAGAAAGTTTTCTGAGATCCTTTGCCATTTGGAGAGACTGAGTAAAGATTTTAATTATTTATTTGTAGGTTTTGGTTATCATATTGTTTCTCTGAATACAACATTATATTATCATTGGGGGTAATTCAAGTCTTTTGTTGTCCCGGTGGTGCTGAGGGGTCCTCAGTTCTTTCTGCTGACCCAGTAAAGAATCAGATCAGTGAAATGTAGGAAAGTAGGACTTATTAAAGTATGTTTCAAGAGGGAAACAGGCTACACCAGAGATGGCCACAGCCTGGCGGAAGTTGGGAGATCTGCATTATATTTGGGCCATGATGGGAGGATACAAGGGTGGTGCTAGATGATTGGCATATGAGGTCATTTTGATTGACAGTTGCCTGCTATATAACCTTTTGTCTACTACTCATGCGGTTACCCAGAATTCAGTCTGTTATAATTAGATTTATGACCTTCTGGGCATATGTATGATATTATAATGATAGTATAATGAGACTATGGTCAAGCAAGGACAGTATATGTATTAAATGCACAGGCATTTGTGGCCAACCTAAACTAGTAGCTATTTTGTGGCTTTTATTCCTTGTAATGGTAATTTTTAACTGTAAAATGGGTGTTTCAGGTAGGTTCTAAGGGAGGTGTCTGGGTTAGGCCTTCACTCCCCTGTTTGTCATGTCTTATTTGCCTAACAATTATGCTAAGACTGAATCTTCCATCAGGTTAGATTGGTTTTTAAGGTACTTTTATTCTTTAGTTCTTAATGGGAAATTGGACTTTGGAGAAGAAAGTTAAAGTAAAAAGGTTTTTTGACTTTCTATCCATACAAATATCTTTTCTGTAATAATACCTTCATTAAGAGTTAACACCTGAATAGAGAATCGTTATAAGATAGTCTGTTTCTTAGTTTGTCCTATTTCTCATTTTTTTGGTCCAGTTACAACAAAGTTTATGTAAATGAAAATTAAGTATTCTCCTATCAGCAATTGGAATTTAATATAGTTTATTCAGTGATTTATCTTGAAGATAGTCTTTAATCTTCCCATCCATTTTAGAAGAAATGAGACTGTTTTCAGCCCATTTAACCACTGCATAACTGAGGTTTTAAAAAAATAGAATAAATTACATGGGTGATATTAGTGTAAACCTTGGAAATTGAAATTTGACATTGTCTTTGAACTCATAGAAAATTTAACCTCCCATTAATAACATTTAATTGACAACTCTGTAGAACTATTATGAGGATGCATTTGCAATTATATTTAATCTACTATTAAATTCTAACTCACGAATACAGAAATAACCTCTATTTGAAATGTTAATGATGCTGTTTGTGATATATTATGATATATATGTTTCTGGAAAGTTAAATATGTGTCATTCAAGGTGTCACACATAAATATAGACATGAATCTAAATGATCGGTGTTTTTTTTTAAATCACCAACTAAAGTATAAATGTACTAAAGACATCTTTAAAAATTACCTTCTAGAATAAAATGTGCATATATTACCTGCATTTACCTCTGTTCAAAGTATATGAATTAATAGTTATAAGAAATACAATATCTGGTTATTTGTTCTATGAATCTGAGACCTGCCATACTAATTGTTTCTTTTAGAAATATAGATAATTGCAATCCAGTGATTGCCTTTGTTCCAAGCAATGGATTTTAATTACATTTGGAAAATGTAATTAATAATAATTATATTATTACAACTGCACAATATTAATTACAATTACATTGTAATAAAGAACTCTAATTCCATTTGGAAAAAAAAATAGAAGTGATTTTCAAGCTCAAGGCATTCTTTTAAATTCTAAATAGTATAAAGAGATTGTTGCTATTCTCTTTAGAATGAGTATTTTTTCTTTTTATCCAATTGACCTCACGTTGCCTGAATATATTTTATTTTTGACTCAATACTCAGGTTTAACTGATAAAAGAAGAGACAAATCATCAGAAAATGAGTTGGATAAGTTATTTTTATTTGATTGTTAAAAGGTGAGAAGGGGTAATTGTTGTTAAAAATTGTTGACTTGATGTATTTGATTGAATTGACCAATTACAATAGTGCAGATGGAAAAAAATGTTTTGGTCTCCAAGTCTCATAGAGAGAAGTCAATTTATTTGACAATAAGATCTAATTCTTAGGACACTACATCAGTGAATCAGTTTGATTTTGGGTTGTATTTGAGTTATCTACAGATTCATGACTTGAGATCTTGTAAGTCAATATTAAAAGCTTTGGAGATGAATGAAAAAACTTCATATAGAGATATGTTAATTTTGATCTTATCTCTGGGTTGGTTAGTCAGTTCTGGAGCATTCTTAGTTCTTAAAAGTGTTTCACAGTATGTCTAGATATCAGATTACCATTTTCTGAATAGAATAATAGTTTCTTTACAATTCTCCAAACTGAAATGCTAACCATTGGAAACATCCTTAGAATTCCAGGATGGAATGTATTTCACTAATATTGAATTAGAGGAGGAAAGAGGACTTTACCTTTATTCTGATCAATCTTTGTCTTGGAGTCTTGAAAAGATTTTTTCATGGCACAGAAGCCAGATGTGCATACTAAATATCTCACCAGGTTATGCAGAAATATGCCACAAAATCATTATTATATGTCTCCCAAGATAGTCCTAGACTTACAGAATAATGTATGAAAAAGTGAAAGACTTAAGACTTTAAATTCTGATTCAGTAGGAATTTGTATTTAAACTAGTACCCTAGTTGATCATGATACATGAAGTTTCTTGATTGTACTTCTAGAATTACTAATCAATGTACTAAAGCTGTCTGGATCAATTATAATAAATGAAGCTGTAATAAAAGAGAGAAACATAATATCAAAACCATACTCACAGAGTAGACCATTTTATGTACAAATAAAAATCCAGACTTTGAGACAAGAATAATCCAAAATGGAGGTCACCATAGTTCATCTTTAGTAAATAAGTAGATTAAAAATGACTCAGGCATTATCTTAGATCCTTATAAGATTAAGACTATTCTAGAGTTGGAGATATGTATTGGCTGGAAACAAATGTTTCTCGACTGTGTCACAGGTAGTCATATGATCTGAACTTGAACATATTTCAAATACTCCTTTGATTTTAACACCATATAGAGGACAATTGTTCTGTTTTGAGAAGAAATATATATAATGAGATATAAAGATGCTAATTAAAACACAATCTATGTAGTAGGAAATGATCTGGCTGTGATTATTTGGGCTTCACTGATTGCCAAGTTTGTTGGCTAACTTAACCAGCTAGGTAGATGCCCTCCTTATCTATACTGACCCCATGGGAAAATTCCCTCAAGTTGCATGTTAGGGAGATTCAATCTCTAATAAATGAGTAAATGATGAGTAAAATGTTAAATATTTGGCCGAAAATAAGTAAGTTATTATGATTCTGTATTAGATCCTCCCAGCAGAACTAGCTACATAATTTGTAGGGCCCAGAATAAAATAAAAATGTAAGACATTTTATTCAAAAATCTTAAGAATTTCATAACTGCAATATTAGAACGTTAAACCAAGTGTGGAGCCCCAGTGAGTGTGAAGGCTCTGTGTTATGATATAGTTGCATGCCCAAGAAAGTAGCTCTGCTGCCAAGTGTAGAGGAATCATGAATGTAGAAAATTCTTTGGATTTTGAAAAGATGGTTTAGTTATTATGTTAAAAAAAAAAAAGTGATATAGATAAAAACGATGCATTCAAGAACCAGTTGGGAAAGTTGTGATAATTATGTGATTAAAGTACATGTTCTGATGGCTAATGACATGTTACATATATTTACTGTGTAAGGGAAATGTTGGGTGGCTTAATAGATACAACTAATTGAAATGATCCTGAGTAGTATGTAGCATGCCCTCTGACTAGTTTCTACAACTAATTTAGAATTCAGCAGAATAATGCGAAGTCTTTTACTACTTAATTAAACTTTTGTAATGCCTGTTTTACCAAGATGAATAAAATACATAAATTGTATGAGGTGACATCTAATGCACACAAAAAAGAGAAATGTAAAAATCAGAACAGTGGGTACATTAAACTGATTCTTAATAATTGAAACCAATTTAATCATTTGAGATTTTATTCTAGCTGACGTAATACTGTAGCAGTTATATTCTAATTATAACCTGTTTCATTTTACTCTGCCTTTCTAGTTAATTATTACAGTCAATTTGTAAAATGACATGGTTCCACATTTGCATAGGTCACTATTAAATAAATGAATAGCTGAAATTACTCTAGCATTGAAGTGTCAACTTTGGTAGAAGTCAAGAGGACTTCAAATGTTCTTCTAACACCCCTTAATGTGTTAATGACCACTATTAAAGCGCAATTAAAAGGCCAGGAAAAATGCATGAAACAGTTAATAGAAAAATAGCACAGACACAATTAAAACAATTCTAGATTTTTTTTTTTTTGACTGATAGAAAATAAAGTGGTATGCCGTAAGAAATGTAGTGTGAATCTATTTCCAACTCAAGGCAGAGTTGACAGTTTAATGATAACAAATCATAGCCTGCCTTTTTGGGAAGCATTGAACGTCAGCTTGAAATTAACATCAGTAGTAAACAAGACAATGTGGTGATTTTACCTTGTATTTAAATTACTACTTATTATGGTACTAAATAATGGCTTTAAATAACTTGGTGTCTAGATAAGTGATATACAGTCTATTTGTGTGAGAAAAAGAGAGACAGTACTGAAAGAAGATATGCTTAAATTTTTGTCATCCTAAATAAAGAATAACCATGTGTCTTCACTGTGTAGTCTTGTGAGGGTTTCCTGTGAAACCTTTTGCTGAATCTGTTGTACATTGAAATCCTAACATTGTCATTAGAGCACTTCACTCCGCATAGACTATATTTCCAAGTATCAAGGATTTTGTTTAATTAGGGAATACACCAGAAAAAAAAAAAAAAACTTAATTAAAATTGTATATAAACATTCAACTTGAAGGAAGCATCATAAAACCAGACTAGATTAGACACTTTAACAAAGAATACTTTTGCAAATGATAATATGAGCAAAGTGGGGTTTTTTTTTCTTGGTTTGTTTTACCAATTAATTCAGATTTTTCCTCTTAATTAAACTTTTACAAAATGTGCAAGTAACCTAAGAAATTTCTTATCTGATGCTATGTACTGAGTATAAGACATGGATGCACCCAAATGCTTGTGTTAAATTATCCTTTAGTACATTTACCTATGGCATAGTGGCTGACTATAATTGTAAACACAAATGAAGAAAGAGCATCATGACAGTTACCAGGGTAACTTGAGTATGAATCCATCCATACCCACATTTTTTCTCATGTTTATATTAATAGTTCAGCCATAACTAAATTTTTGCCTTGAGTCATCTATATAGCCCTAATTCTACATTTAAATTCTTATATAAAGTTTATTATAATTTTAAGCAGACATGTATTTAAGCAGATAAATTCATGGATAACACTAAATCCTTAAAAATGGCAACTTAATCATCTCTGATCACTGATCTTAATGATTGGTGGAATATAGCATTAGTAGTATGCTCTAGTGGCGCATAATATTTATATATATTTAATATCAACTACAGGAAAAATCACTTGACTCATGTCTAAAATGTAACCAGTGGGGAAAATTGCATTAAATACTCAATATTATGGGAATGCTTTAATGTGACCTAAGAGAGAAACAAAATAACTATTTTACAATGGCAGCCAAAAAATTGTAAATTCTTTAGAGACACCAGTGTGAGGTTTTATACTGGAAGCACAAGTCGATTTGCCATTCTGTATGTTCCTTAAGTGCCTGATGATCAGAGGTAGTCAGGAGAACATTTATCAACAGGATAGTGCTCAGTATACAAACTAAACATTAGGGAGTGAATACTTCAAAAGTAGCATGACCCCTCTCTTTAAAAGGTCATGGGAAAATGGATTAGGGCAATTATCACTACTAAAGGGCATTTAAAAAAATTATTTTTAATTTACACTGATATTCAAACATCCACTATATAAATTTTCTAAATTAAAAAAAATATTGACAATTCTTTTTAAAACACTCATTTTCTTACTTTATAAGCTATCTTTATCAGCAACACTTTTTTTCTTGTAAATTTTTGTCTTAAAAAAAAAAAAAGCAGTAGTTACATCCATGATTATAACCTGGCACATTTGAATCAGTGAAACAAAAGTGTCTATTTGAATGTCATTTTCCCCATGTACATAAAATGACAATTGAAATAAGGTTATGCAGTCTCAGAAGTTTTTTCAAAGCTGTTTAACCAACTCAATGAATGGCCTTCAGTCCTATGTGTCACATTTCAAATCCATAAAGTGGAATAGGAGTAACTGTTATCAGTACACCTTTTTTTTTTTATTTGGAGGGGGGTAATGTTTGTAATATATTATAATAAAGAAATGAGATGGGTTATGCAGAAGGTAGTGATCACATCGCTAGTCTACTAAGTGTTCCTTCCAAAAATGGTGGCAGAAGAAAAAGGCATAATGCTTTTATTGTGCTTTGAACTTAACAACAACAACAAAAAAAATGACAATGGATATGGAGAAATAAAGCTATTATAGCACTGTTTACTAACAATCTAGATGAACAGGCAGAGTTCTAATTACTTTTGGTCTTCAGAGTATGGTATGACTAGGTGAAGTTGATATACTTCCAACAACAGCCTAAATACAGACTTATTACAGTTAAAAAGTGATTTCTGTTAGGCTTAAAAATATTTTTGTAAAAGTGTTAAGGGTAACAAAAAAGCATGACACCAGGTCGGCTCTACTCAAAGAAAAGAAGTCCTCTTTGTGAGAAGGAGAAGGTAGGGAGGGAGTGGTATAGAGTACATGAGGACAGAGGGTTGCTACGATATGATAAGCTTTGTTTTCCAAATGGCACAACAGGTCGTGGTCTGATTATACACACAGACATTTATATCGGGGGCTTTTTTTTTGTAGCAACTTGAATAATTACAACCTCATCAGATAACTAGTGTCAGGTTTAATGAATCAAAGGTGACAGAAAAGCAGGAAAGAGGTAACAAATGAACATATAGGAAGTAAGATCAAAATGATAAGCCAATGTCATAAATACCAAAGGTACAGGTCTTCAGAGTTGATCATTGATATTACAAAAACAAACAGAAATACTTAATTATCTAATCACCTCCTGGAGTCTCTTTTATATCTGATCAGTTCTTGGGGGAAAGAAAAAAAAAAAACAGAAGAGAGTCCTGTTTATTTTATTTTGAAACTCCCTCACATGATTTCTTTTATTTTAGAAAGAAACAAGACTTTGCACCAATAGCAGGACCAAGAGAAGAGATCAGGGCCTAGAATGGAAGACTTCAGAGGAAAATGGAAGAAGTTCAGCTTTGTCCACCTACTGGAACAGACAAAGATCAGGGACAGGGGAAGTGGTGTCCAGTACATAGCCCAGATAACAGTAGCTTTGATAAGGTAGCTCCAAGAAAGAAGTAAACAGGTATTGGGGGTTGGGAAACCTTGATAAGATTTAATAATCAGGTGACTCATCT
The DNA here is from genome assembly GCF_000151845.1 of Pteropus vampyrus. NCBI lineage: Eukaryota > Metazoa > Chordata > Mammalia > Chiroptera > Pteropodidae > Pteropus > Pteropus vampyrus. The sequence goes on along the minus strand of NW_011888987.1, from coordinate 1,188,619 downwards.
TCATAGAAAGATGCTTTCATAGTGAATTGTTCCTCAATAGTTTATTCTGCAAGAGAGCAGTCTTAATCAGGTTAGAGATGCTCCCTACAAATTCAGATCAGCTACTGCCTTTTTTTAAAATATATTTTTTTAATTTTTAATTACAGTTGACATACAATACTATATTAGTTTCAGGTGTACAACACAGTGACTAGATATTTACTTAACTAACAAAGCAAACACCCCAACAAAACCAGTACCCATCTGACACCATACTTAGCTAACAAAATGCTACCGACTATATTCCCCTTGCTATACTCTACAGCCTTCTTAATCCCCACCTTCTCTTCACCTAGCCTCCCAATTCCCCACCCTCAATTAGGGAACCATCAAAATGTTCTCGGTACCTATGAGTTTGTTTCTGTTTTGTTTGTTTGTTTATCCTGTTCTCTAGATTCCACATGTAAGTAAAATCATACAACATTTGTTTTTCTCTGTCTGCTTTACTCCACTTAGCACAATATCCTCCAGGTTGTTGCAGAGGGCAAGATTTCATTTTGTTTTTATGGCTGAGTAATATTCTATCGTATACGTGTACCACCTTTTCTTTATCCATTTATCCACTGAAGGACACCCAGGTTGCCTCTATATCTTGGCTATTGTAAATAATGCTGCAATCAACATAGGGATGCACATGTAGTGTTCTGGGTTTCTCCAGATAGATAACCAGAAGTGGAATTACTGCCTTTTCTTCATCTCTTATTATATGGCCTTTGCTTTAAAGCATATTTTGTCTGGTATAAGTATTGTTAGCCCAGATTTTATTTTTTCCATTTTCATTTTCATGAAATAGCTTTTCCATCCCATTACTTTCAGTCTGTGTGTGTCTTTCAATCTGAAGTAAGTCTCTTGTAGACAGCATATGTAAGGGTCTTCTTTTCTTACCCATTCACCACCCAATATCTTTTGATTGGAGCATTTAATACATTTACATTTAAAGTAATTGTTGATAGATAAATAGTTATTGCCATTTTATTTATATTTTTGACATTTCTTTTTTCTTTCTTGTTCTTAAAGAAGACCCTTTAACATTTCTTATAATACCGGTTTCGTCATGATGAACTCCTTTTTTTTTTTTTTTTTTTTTTTTTGACTGGGAAGCTCTATCTGTCCTTCAATTCTAAAGGATAACTTCGCTGGGTAGAGTAATCTTGGTTGTAGCTCTTTGTTTTTCATCACTTTGAATATTTCATGTCAATCCTTTCTGGCCTGAAAAGTCTCTGTAGAGAACTTGGCTGACGGTCTTATAGGAACTCTCCTGTAGGTAATTGCTTTTCTCTTGCTCCTTTTAAGATTTTCTCTTTGTCTTTAATTTTTGACATTTTAATTATGATGTGTCTTGTTATGAACTTTTTGGGTTTCATCTTGTTCGTGACTTTCTACACTTACTGGGCTTCTATGTCTATTTCCTTCGCCAAATCAAGGAAGTTTTTCATTATTATTATTTTTTCAAATAGGTTTTCAATTCCTTGTTCTCTCTCTTCTCCTTCTAATACACCTGTGATGCAAATGTTGTTATACTTGATGTTGTCCCAGAGGCCTTAAACTATCCTCATTTTTTTTGAAGTCTGGTTTCATTTTCTTGTCCTGAATTGGGTGTTTTCTACTACATTACCTTCCAAATCACTGAATCAATACTCTGCTTCATGTAACCTATTGTTGATTCTTTCTAATGTATTCTTTATTTTAGTTATTGTACTCTTCATTTCTGACTGTTTCTTTCTTATGTTTTCTGTCTCTTTGTTGAAATTCTCACTGAGTTCATCTACTCTTTCCCTAAGTTCACTGAGCATTCTTATGGCTGGTGTTTTGAACTCTGCATCTGATAAATAGCTTGTCTCCATTTTGTTTAGTTCTTTTCCTGGAGCTTTGTTCTGTTCTTTCTTTTAGGATATGTTTTTTTGTCTCCCTTTTTGTCCGTCTTCCTGTGTTTGTTTCTATGTATTAGGTAGAGATGCTATGTCTCCCAGTCTTAGTAGAGTGGCCTTATGTAGTAGATGTCCTGTGGGGCCCAGTAGTACAGTCTCAGTGGTCACCTGAGCCAGATATTCCAGGTGTGTCCCTGTGTGTGTTGTGTGTGCTTTCTTGTTGTTATTGAGCTTTGCATGCTGTTTGCATGTCAATGGGAGAAATTGACCCTCAGGCTGATTTATTATGAGGACTGGCTGTGATTATAGTGAAGGAGCTGTTGTTCAAGTGCCGACACTATGAAGGAGAATTTCCTTTAGCAGGGCTCTGTTGTCTACCCAGGCTGCACTTTGGGTGTGTCTTTTGTGGAGTTGGTTGGATGGTGCTCAATGTGGTTAAAACTGGCCACATTGTAAGTTTTGGGGCCTCTTGGAAGGAGCTCTGTTGCAGGCCAAGTTCAGCCACTGCCTATTTCTTGCCTGAGGACACTCGGTATGAGTTATAAAGTAATCCGCAGATAGTTGCCACTTGAGCTTGGAGAGTATTAGCTTTAGATCAAGGCCAGCTGCCACTAGTGTCAAGCTTGAGGGTGCTTAGTAAGAGGTATGAGAATGCTGAGGCTAGATGCTGCTTGTTTGTGGTTTGTGAAACTTCAGGAAATTTTAGGAAAGTCTGCAGCATGAGCTAGGACAGGTTGTTTGTATGGAAAAGCCACTGTACATGGCTTAAGCCCATAAATTGAGTGAGGTGGAATCTCAGGCAATTATCAGGGTGGGGCCAACAGTGTTAGCCAGGTTGATGGAGACTCAGGTATGGCGGCTGCCTGCATCTGTACCCTGGGTGAGGGGAGGGCTCAACAAAGGAGCAATGACTTCTGCCAAAACTTCTGTCTGGAAGAAAGCTGCCCTGCCAGCCCTCACCCTGATTTAGTTTTTTACTTTATGTTGCTGGAGCCTTACTTTATGTTGCTGGAGCCTTTCTATTGCCCCAACACTAGAATTCAGAGTGAGTGATTCTGTCAGGACTAAGTCCCTGCATTTGCCCAAGCATGAGGAATGCCTGGGACTCCAGCAGCCCTTCATCTCATTCAGCCACAATTTCTGCTGGTTTTCATAGCCAGAAGTTGTGAGGACTTCTCTTCCTAGCTTTAGAATTTTGGGCTGGGAAACCTCATATGAGTTTGGAACCTCTTGCTCCTCAGTGGGAACCTCTGAAGCAAGATATGCCTCCCAATTTTTAATCTCCTCACATGAGTGTGGGACCAGCCCATTCTGTATGTATGCCCTTTCTGTCTTGAGCTGATCTCTTCTGTATACCCTTAGTTATAGGCTTTTTGTTCAACTAGACTTCAAGTGATTCTCAATGTAGTTGTTTTGTAGTTTAGCTGTAATTTTGATGTGTTCATGAGAGAAAGCCAGCACAGTGTTTACTTACTTAGCTATCTTGACCGAAACTGGTCTATTATTACTCTTTAAGATGCATTCATAAAGAAAGGATTGAAGATACTTCAGGCAAAAAGTATGAGGGCTGAGGCCTCTAAATTGGAGGTATTTTTATCCAAATAGCATACCTTCTTTTATATAATTCCTTATATACTGTCATAATAAAGACATTGATTTATTCATTTATCAAATACATATAGATCTTTCCTAATATAAAGTGCATGGTAAACATAGTGATAGATATTGTGATTAATCAAGCAGGAGGCTCTTTTCATTTAAGCAATTGATAGTGGAAACTAAAAGTACAAAACACAAAAACAAAAACAAAAACAAAAACAAAGCGAACATACAAAGAAGAAAATAGTACAACAAATGGATTATTATTATTCAGAGGAAAAAGCATAACATTACTTCCAGTTAGTCGGAATCCAAGAAGTTTTCAAAAAAAATTGATTCCAAGTGAAAAGGCAGTGAAAAGACACATTTAAATTGAGAAAAGAGCACTTTGGGAGTAGAGCTAAAGCAAACAATGGCAGAGAGCTGAAAGTTCAATTTTGCTGGAGTTTTAAGGATACATTCTCAACTTCGCTGATTGTTAGATAAGAAAGACAGATTGGAGCCAGATTCTTAAACATCTTTTTAAAGTGAACTTTATTTGACAAGTGTAGAGGGAGCTGTTGAACGTTTGGAAGTATACGAATGACGTAACTCAAGTTGCACTTTGGGAAGATATATCTGCTAGTGGTGTTGGGCGGACTGCTGTGAGAAAAGACTGGAGACAAAAAGAAAAGTTATGAAGACATTTGCATATAAGGGCTTTACAAAGCATGGATTTGGAAATGGAATATATTATTAGTTTTTGCAATTTAGGAGAGCGTTCTCATAATGCTCTTAGAATTGCAAAGATCAGAATACTCTTCTTTTTTGGCTGGCTGGCATTGTCCTCATACTGCTCTGGCAACCTCACATCTTCAAGCAGGTTTTTTAATATATAGTCTAGCTGATTTTACATACATATAAACTAAATTATCTTTTTGTGTGAATGACTTAACTGATTTTACCAATTGTTTTAAAAACATTACATCATATTGAAAATATTTCATTACTTTTAAATAGTAAAATAGTATTATAATAATGTAATTATCAAAACAATTCAGTTATTTTGCCATTCAAAAATGTTTAAAGTTTTTGTTTTAATTTTAGGGAATATTCTGAGCATTCAGAATATATATATATATATTTTAATTGGAATTCAAGCAGCCTTTGAGAATATTTGAGGAAATACTGGAGAAAATCAGGATGTGTTTGGAAGAAGAATAAAAAGAAAAATATGGAAAGTTGAATAAGTGAGAGGAATCAAATTTAGAAGGACACAGAGATGTTTATATCAAGAGAAAAGAAAGTGAGAGAGAAATGCATTTCAAAACTTCTATAGTGTAAGACTGGCCATTTTCTAGGTTGAAAAAGAAAAAGAGGCAAATGATTTGATTTAACAATTTTATCATAAGGCCAATTAAACAAATAACTTAGGAGAATAGAGAAAAAGAGAGTATAGGAAGAGGCATAAAGAAAACTGCAAAAAAGAGAATGGAAAAAGAAACAAAAAAACATATTAACAATGGAGATAGGGAGAGACCACACAGAAAGAGAAAGAGAGGAAAACTATTGAAAAACTTTTGAAAGAACACATGGCAGAAAGTCGAGTAGGTTCAAATACTCCAACCGTATAACTCTGGGAAGGTTCAACTTGAAATAGTGCCACCTTAATTAACTTACTTATTTTAAAACATTGTAAAATTATTCTTTTAAAAAGCATTGTAAGTAAAATTTAAAAGTCTATAAAATTCCAACTCTTAAATTTTTCAAAATGCAAGTTTCGATCAATTTTTATTCTGTAATAATTATTTTTATTGTTCATTTAGAAGTATTTTTTTGCCTAATTTTGAGTGTTTTTAAATCAGCAATTGCTTTGAATATATTAAAATGAGTTAGTTGCTCATATTGTTAAAAAAACTAGATTCTAAGCAAAAAAATAATTGTAAAGTTGAGAAAATGTAGATCTATTTAAAGCTGAAATGACAGTTGTTGAACATTGTGATGTATCATCTTGACGTGAATTGAATGAGGTAGATTAGTGACTGACACTAGCAATGTCAGAATTTACATTACGGCACACTTAAACTCCATGGAAATATACTATTAGCACCCACAGTAAGCAATGATGAGTAATGAGATAAAAATTGACAACATCAATAGTCATAAACTCTCACAGTCAAGAATAATGAACTACACATGCGTACATATAGGTGTATATTCATGGATATATACACATTGAAATATATCTTTCATGCCTTCCATCAAAAACTAAAATTTGCATGGCAATAAATGCTCTGACTACATAGTGATAAAATTGATTTTAGTGTAGATTAAATGTACACTACGTTTGCTGCAAAGCACAATGACAGAGATTGTGTTATAATAGTTCTTTAGAGGTGGGGTGTTCTGAATTACATGCTTTTCACATTTTACATTTTAAAATGACCAAAAAATCTATTTGTATTTTTCTAACTTTTTCCCTTTAAGTTATACTGTGCTAATTAAGTTAACCTTTTGCACACTTGATCTAGAAATGCTCTAAGCATTAAAGTTTTTTTATTGTAGCTATTTTATATATTACATTTTTTTTATAATTTAGGAAGAATGACATCTGCTTCAGAATTTTCTTTAGAAATTATAACTTATAAGAGAAAAATTCATTCTGTTTTTCTTTTTCCTGTTTCATTAATAATTATTAAGTATGCAAAAATCTAAGTGATTTTATTGCATGTTTAACAATTCTTTGAAAATCATTGCTATGAGAGTAAAATTTAACACATTGTTGTGAGTGTATATGCAGACTCTCTTTGATTTGTGTTTTTTTCTTTTTTCAGGAGATAGTCTTATATTTTTTCCCCATTTAATTCTTTATTATTTTTTAGAAAAAAAATATGAAAAATATTATAGACCCCCTCTCTATAGTAGCTAAGACATCTGAGGTCAATGAAGGAATTTCACTCAGTTCTGTGGATTAGTAACCTCTGCACCAGCAAGCTTAGAAACCTAATATACAGCCAGAGAGAGAAAGCAGGGGTAGAGAGACAAGGCTCACAAGTCCTATTCAATGACACATAGGTGGACAGCTGACAGTGGCTGGCCTCTGCCGTGGCACATCGACGAAGTATAATCTAACCACCAGAAAGCCTAATGAATCAAAAAGATGGTAAGGATAGAAAGAATTTCCCATCTAGGAAAACCAGAGGCATTCAGCTTTTGGCAGTTGGATAAAGCAGACTAAGAAATCATTTAAAAAGATTTTACTTCTTTTTACTTCCTCTCTATGGTGGAGTAGTACAGTTTCTAGGATATCAGAGAAAAAACATACAAGTCATGGTGAATTAACTTCAAACCAGTCACACATACAGATTAATGTTTTTCATAATTTGTCCTTAAAGATTTAAGAAATAATCACATAAAAATATTTTTTTCTATTTTTAACAATTATTTTTCCTTAGTTTTTGCTATATTTCAGATATTATGATAAAAATTCACATATTTATAATTCTATTATATATTCTGTATATATAGCATATTTACAACATAGGAAAAAATTTTATATTTTATATATAAAATATAAATTTTGTGTGAACCAAACTACAATTCTTAGATACTTGATTGGTGACATATACATGTATGTTTGTAATATATTTTATATGTCCATGCATATCATCTCTTTCATCAATATTTGCTTTGTAGATCTAACCTCAGTGAAGACATAGCCTGGTTCAGTTCTCTTGTCACAAAAGACAAGAATATATCTTTTTTTAGCAAAACTGCAACTTTTGGTTTAAAATCTACATAAAGAAAGTTACCTGTAAAAGGTTAAATATGGTAACAAAAGGAAATTAAGAGTATATAAGTCATTCTTAAAATCCAACCTCAAATAATAATAAATATATAGATGTATTACATTTCATAACTGAGAGAAAATATTATTTAGAATATGGTGAGGTATATTTTCTTCTTATTTAGATGCATTGCATAATTCTTTCTGTTCCTCAAGAAAATATTCTCAGAACAGTTTTTAAGTTTTGCAATACCTCTATTTCATTTTAAACCTTATACTATAAAATACGTAATACTGAGATCACTCTACACATTGGATCAATTATATAGTCTGAATAAACTTTAACTGAGACATTTAAAGAATGTACAGCTATTGTGAATTGAAAAAGGCAGGTAGGTTATTTTATTAGTATTAATTTAAATGTTTATGATTTTGCACATTTTTCTGTGTAAAGTGTATGTTTTCATAGTAAGACTTTAGTCATTTTTTTAAAAAGGATGAACTAACAAGATAGATTTTGAAAATCATTTATCAGATTCTTGTATTTGTTTCTGAATGTTTCAAACTATTGAAAGTGCACTTATTTCTAAACAACTTTTTATCATTAAAAAGTGAGTTTAGCAATAAATGATAATCTAAATTTTTTTTTAATTCATTTAATTTTATGACTACTCATATTATTAACCTGACACCTCTTGGGCATTTTTTAAACTTACTTTAGCTTGCATTATTTCAAGTATAATTTATCCTAATGCACAGAGAATTATTTGGTAAATTTCTATCAAATCCAGTATTTGACTTGCTTTTCTGGGTTCTCAAAGTTAAAACAGAAATAGTAAAAGAAGGTAAACTTATTTATTTATTTATTTATTTATTTATTTATTTATTTATTTATTTATTTTAATTCCTGACATTTATACTTTCACTTGTGCAAGGTGTTGTATTAGTTTGTTTTGGCTTGATCTCTCTGACACCAGATTTTCAGGTATGTAATTATTACTCGAAAGAAAAATGATTCAGCTTCTAATAGCACCTCTCTTTTTATCGATCCTGTTACATATCAAAAGTATGTCCTTTTACACACTGACTCAAGCTGGCTAACTGAATATGTGTTTATTTTCCTTTCATTGTTATACATTTAAATAACTACTTGCTCATGAATTTGAGTTTGGCCTTATCTTTTGCTTGTTGCATTTATGATGAAGCATTGAATATGAATGCTAGCATACCTGAATTTTAGGAAATAGAAGTGGTTTTACTTTTAAAATACATTTAGTTTTAAAGAAGAATTCTGATGTGTGAAGATATCATTTGAATATATATGTGTATATGTTATAAATGAAAGTATATGTGTGTGTGTGTGTGGCTATGAAATAAAAATACTTTTTCTAGGTGTTTTGTCCTAGTGATTTTAACCATAGCAGCAGTAACTAGTTTGACATATGTGCACACATTAACGATGCACTCATGTGATAAGCATCATTATCTCTGTTTTCCTCTGATCTTCTTTCCCCAATTGCCAGTGATGAGCGTGTATATATTTGTGTGTAAAATATGCATATTTTTAATACTTGTGCATGTGTGTATACTATTTAAATCACTTTAAGTGCAAAATAAAACTGTTAGGGAAAATTATTTAATTAATATATACCAGTAAGACTGAAATAAATACATTTTTGAACATATCTACATATGCTCAAAGCAGACTAACAAGCCCAGTATTCAGATCTTTTGAGGAAAAATACATTTGCATCGAATTTGTTAAACAGACACTGTTCTTGAGCTAGCAGAATTTGCAGAAAGTTTTGTTTGTATGTTGTATTTCTACATCTAATCTTTTCTGACTTTCTTGTTCAGAGTCATTGAAAAAATTATAATCCTAAGAGTTACTATTTATGTGCCAGGAACTGTACTATGTACTTTTTATGCATTATTATATTTAATCTTTAACCATAAAAAGCCATGAGTTATATATTATCCCCATCTTCCAAGATGGTTAAGAAATCACCCAGTGTCACACAGTCACTAAGTAGCAGACCCAAATCTCAAACAAAAGTTTATGCTCAAAGTATTATATTATTCATCATATGCTAAAAACAACTGAAATTCACCTGCCAGGATTTATAATAGGAGTGCTATTTGTTCTCATGGGAAAAAAATGAAAAAAAGTATCATACTAAATGAGGCAAAAATATAGTTTTATTTCCCTCATAAGAATCAGTCTGCTCTTATCCAGAAGATTAGAATTTCCAACTTGTCTCCAAGAGTCCAATAGGTGTACATTTTTGGATTTAAAGTTTATGGTAATATAAATTTCATGTTATGTACATACATGTAAATAAATGTATAAATAAGCTTATTATCAATAGATTTCTAATGTTCTCAGAATTGAGGATTAGTTAAAACATTTTAGAATAAAAATACATAGTACCATGCAGAAGTGTATAATTTATGTAGGAATTCATTTAGTAGACTCTATCCTTTCCTTTAGTGAGCTACATAAGATTTTTCTTCCCTTTGTGTGACAAAGCATTGTCTAAATAAGCAGAATTTCTATTTATAACAAAATGACAAAGGAAATAAAAAATCTAGTCTAATTAATCTATAGAATGGTCTAATTCATTTTATGGATCAAAATTCTATTATTAACGACAATGAAATAAACATATTGCAAGCTATTCGATGAGTTTGAAAAATAGTACAATAAGCATTACAGAAAAATAATTAAATTACCTTTAAAATTGTGCCTACTGTAAGTTACTGTGCTAGTGCTTAATAATGCATTGAAATTTAACATTAACATACATAAAAATGTTTTTATTACATTTAAATTTAAGTCTACTGCAGTCTTTAAAAGGCATATTTTGAAAATTTCCAAAAGTTTGATAAAATTAGAAATTCATATTTCGATATATGACGATATTCTCAAAACTCCTAACTTTTTCTTTAATTCAAATAACTGCTTTAGAAGAACTCTTTGAAAGTTCATATCAAGTTGGTTGTATTTAGAACAGCAAAATTAAATTAGTGTAATATTCCTGTCAAAGGAGTTGTCACTATGGCACTCAGTGGATAATCTATCCACCATATTATCATTTTGTGATAACATTTATTATCATAGTTGCTAGTTACAAAAACATCTATATTATATATGGCCTACACTACTTTGATCAAATTAGAAGTATAAAATACGTGCGTCATTTAGCATACACATCTTGCCTACTTGCTAGCCAGATACTCACTGTAGACATGCTAGCATACTATACTGAAAAAAAGTTTCATCTTATATTTAAAATCTTTTTCCTTTCTTAATAGGTATATATTTCAATGCCAATAATGTGTTTGTCCTTTTGAAAAATTTGTAGCTTTGACAAAACTATATTTTTTGTGGAAACTTACTTCTAGAAAGTTTTTAAAAAATTATTCCATTAAAAAAAATTTATTACCATCATTCTTTCTCTCTCTTTTCTTTCTTTTTTTTTTTTTTCTCCAGAGTTGTCTACCCACTTGCAGATCCTGTCTCTATTACACATGAGGAAGTATGTTCATGGGGTGAAGGTTGGATGAGAGGGATGCCCATAATTGGCATTCCTCTCACCCACCATTTAAACAATAATTCTTTCCTACAATTATACACCTGGACTTCCACCTTTATTCTTCATGAAGTTAATAAGTTGCCTTCTTCCCCTTTTTTAAAATAAAATTTCAAATTGTGATACAAACACACACAAAATAAAATTTACCATTTTAAGCATCTTGAAGTGTACAATTTAGTGATGTTAAAATATATTCACACTGGTGCAACAGACTCATGGCCCTCTTTTAAAACATGTTGTCCCTGGGAGGGATAGAGTATTAGTCTTTGTCATTGTGAGTGGATCATCATTCTCTTTACATGTATGAGGCCAGAGACACATTGAGAGCTGGGAGTAGCGCTACCTTTCAATGATTTCAACTTAATGGTGGAACAGGCATTAGAATTCAGTTTCCAATTGCACTCAACACCCTTCTCACCTTGTCCTCAAAATAATAAATTACATAAAGAAACAATTTTGAGACTATTCTAATAACTTTTTCAAACTTCTGTAAATTATAAAATCATCACCTACATGCTTAGTCTGCTCTTTGTCTTTAATTTGATCTTTTATATTGAAGTGTGAAAGAGAGGATTTTTTAAATGTTTATTTTTTCTTAAATATAGATAAAATATCTTGATAAACATGATGATTTCCTGATTCTAACTATCAGAGTAACAATATTTGATCCATGTTTGTGTGTTTAGAAGTTTAAAGGTAGTCCAAAACTATTAACATTAACTTGTATGGCTAATAAGAAAACTTAGCCTTGTTGTAGGTAAATTTGTGTTGCTCTGCGTCACTGTTGGAGAGTGCATCTATCAAGACACAGATGAGTTTGGCTAACAATGAAAAATAAGATCAGATTCCACTAACAAGAAATAAAATGAATAATCTTGCTTTGGATTGGTAGAAAGATAACCTTACTTGTAATAGATAACTTAAATAATATTTTTCATGATTAATAAGATACTATAAGAAACAAAAATATTAATTATAATAAATAAAATAATCTTGTTTTATTCTTACATTACCTATTTGTTCATAAACATTTTTTTAATCATCTATATTATATGTAAGTATACATCTTACAGCTACTCTTCCCTTCTTGAGCTTCCACAATAACATCTACCATGATTAAGCACCTGCTATGTGTTTAATCTTCCCAGAAACCCTGCTCAGCAGATATTTCCATTTCCATTTTACAAACACAGAAGCTCAAGTTCTGAGGCTATATGTATGTCTCCACCAACATGGGGCAAACAGTTGCAGAGACAGGTTTAAAACCAGGTCTGCTTGGTTCACTCCATGGACTGCAGTGACTCGCTCCATTTCTAAAGCATCCTCTTTGCTACCTGCATTCAGAATCTCATTTAGTCTTATTAACAGTAAGGTGAAGAGTATACGAGGTAAATTTTGTATGCCTAGTCCTTAGCACACTACCTGGACCTTTACAAGCAGTCAATAAATGTTAATTCATTATAAGCACTGCAATAATATGCATTATCACCTATCTCTTTCCATACCTACTAATTAAACTAAGTCATGCTAAAATATGAATGACTATGAAACATCCTTCTTACCCTTTGTCTTTCTATTAATCTATCTAAAAAATTTTCAGAAGAATTTCTTTCAAAGTAGAACTTGGTAACTCAATGATTATCTGAATAATAGCAAGTGAGATAACAAAGGGAAACAAATAATTCAAAGAAATATTGGTTAAAATTGTTTGGGGTGAGTGGCAATAAAAGATATAGTTGAAATAATACTATAAAGCCAAAAATTATTTTTAATTGAACAATTTAAATGAAAATCTATGAGTAGAGAAGCAGTGATATATCGATATATCTGTATTTATATCTATACTTATATCTATGTACATATGTGTACATACATACACCCCACACTGGAAATTGGTCAATACCCCCTCCCACGTTCCCTACCGCATTTCTCTCTCTCTACATATATATACGTATACACACAAACACACACATATATATATACACACACTGTATGTACAGATATGTACATGCATGTTTATCGATGTATATCAAAGCCTGATACAAATCAGATTGTATCCTTAAAATGTAAGATATATGTGACAAGATCTGTTGTAGCACACAAAACTATAAGGCAGGTGTTAGACAAATCCTCAAAATCAGTGTTAAAAGGACATTCCACTGCATCCAGTTTTTAAATGTAACTTATTGCCAACATTTTATGTCAGGATTATTGTATTAAGGTGATATAATCATTTCTTGTCATTAAAATGTAACTTTTTATTAACATTCCATATATTATAAATAACATCTATTTGTGTCAGAAATAACATTACTAAGTTTACAATGAAGAGACTATATTTGTTCCTGTTTCTGTTGACAGAATTTTTGATGTAGCCTTGGATTTTCAGATGATGTCATTCTGAAAGTCATCACTAGAGGATTAGATAGTTAATTGTATTAAAAACCTGTGTCTTCACTTTCTTGATACTAAACATGTATTTTGATTATTTTATTTTATTTTTCATTTTTTTTTTAACGCCTATAGCACCTGGTATTCCTAGGTGTTCTCCCACCCAAGTACTAACCAGGCCCGACCATGTTTAGCTTCCAAGATCAGATGAGATTGGGCATGTTCAGGGTGGCATGGCTGTAGACATATTTTGCTTATTTTAATAAATTCTGTACAATTGTAAACTGAATTGCTTTGATTAGAAGTGAAAGTTGGATATTCTCAGACAAACTCATAAAAACATTTTCCAATAAGCATTTCTGAGTTACTGGAATTCAGAGTTTTACTTCATATTTCAATAATATTATAGCTGTATATTTGCTTTTGAGGTTTTTCTTCAATTTTGTTTATACTAACTATACAAAATTACATTTAGAACCATATAGAGGAGTTAGGAAAATATTTTATGAGTTTAAAATCATGGTTATTTTGTGAACACAATTCTGAATCACAAGTGGGATCTAAATTGAAATACTAATATTTTCCCAATAATCAATCATAATGTATACTTGGAGTAAACAGTATAAGTTTATATTCATAGTTTATTATAAACAAGGTAAAGCACCTCATAACAGCCCACATTTTTTCATTGATATTGAATTAAATGAGTAACACATTTAAGAAAAAAAAATCTCAGTGAACAGTTCTAATATTAAGCTGCTAAATTCTAGCTCAAGTAATTGGGTATATTAGATGACAGATACACGAATGTATAAATATACGAATGGATAAATGGCTGGCTGGCTGAATGAATGAACTGATTGATTTATTGACCGATTGATAGATACATGCACAAGAAAAGAAGGGAGGGATCATTTAGTATGGTTTTGAAATTTTTGTTAAATTTAACAGTGGATTTATAATACTTAAGTTAGAGATACGAAATATGATAAGGTAACTTTAAAGGTGCTCATGTTTTTGATGTATGTAGAAAAAAGACTGTGGTCATAATTTGCACACTATATCTTTAAATAGAATTTATTTTGAAATGATGCTGGGAAAATCTCGTATTTCATATATTTTTCAACTGGACATTTCTTATCCATCAATCAATATGAAACTGTGTCCTTATAATTCAAGGCCTTTAGTTATTATGTTACAGAGACCTAATAATTACTTTATTTATCTGTATAGGGGCCAAATTATGTATAGAAATCTAACTCAATTAGGTTGGTCAACCCCATAATAAAAGCTGCCATTAGGATCTTTCCATGAGAAAGAAAATAAATGAGGGTGGAGTTGGCAAGAAGAAAAGGTAGAGAAAGATAGAGGGGGCAAGGAGAAGTCTATGTTTGTTTTTACCTTGTTTTGTTTTAATCTTTGATAAATAAACTTGCCCAGATAAATAAGGTTCATACTTCAATGCAAGAGAAACATCATTTTTGAGACATTGGATGAGTTAAAATTAGACTATGTTTTGCCACATCCACCCGTCTGCTCTCATAAATAAGGTTTCAAGCTGGAGTCTAAATTAGAATATAGGGTGTAGATCCCAAGGGTCCACCTTCCTCTGTTTCCCTTCTTGCTCCCCACTTCTCCTCTTATCTACTTCTGAAAATTTCTAACAAAATATTTTTCTCCCTCCCTCCCTTC
>NW_011888987.1:1158668-1163668 GCF_000151845.1 Pteropus vampyrus | reverse complement strand
AAGGGTCCATGCTATGTGAGACCAGATAATTAAAACAAGCTGTGGGGACAGCAGGAGGAGGATAAACAGGAGGACCCTGAGCCAGATGTATGATGGTAAAGGGAGACCGACTTAGTGCTCCACTAAAGTAGAAAGAGAATTGCAGCTTCCTAAGGGATCTTTGAGTAAATAATGGTCAAAATTAATGAAAGCTTTAATGTTAAGGGGAAAAAAATGCAGTGATTTAATGGAAATTTGAAAATAGATTCAATTCACATGCTAAAGTAGCTGCCTTTCCAAAGCTGCAATATGAGAAATACACTTCTCCCTCCAAATAGGAAGAATATTCATTAAATCTTCAACTGTTATATGGAAAAACTACTATGTGCAAATTACTATATTAGGTGTAGAGGGCCATGTGAATTTGAATTACATAGAATCTTATCCTGAAGAGAACTTCCATCAAGGAAGTGAGCTAAGATATATATAACCTATGATGGGCAGCTAGGAAGAATTGAATTACTATGTTATTACTAGAATGGGTTAAGTCTGAAAGGTATAAATCAAAGATATACTGGAGTTCAGAGGAGAGACTGACACACATACACAAACTTACACACTCTTGCTGTGTGACTACAGAAAACTTCATGAAGAAAGACTTGTATTCTAGGTAGGTTTTCCTTAGGTTTTATTGACAAGGAGTCTTGGTGGAAAGAACAGGCAATGTGGAGAAAAATTTGAAGTTTAGTTTAGCCACTAGCGCTGGGACTAGGATAAGTTAAATGCATGATGCTGAGAATGAGTACCACCTTAAACCTTGTGCTCTTAACTTCACTTGACTCATTAATCAAGCTTAACTAATTGATCTGTCTCTCCAAACTCATACATTGTTCTATATGAAAATAAATGGTCCATCTGATTTAAAGATCATGCTTTTACTATGAAAACTTATGCCAATCCTGAAATACAAAGCTAATATATGTGGCATTGTTGAGTTGCTCTAGTTGAAGTAGAAGTGGATCTTGGGGCTCAACCACACAAGCTTAAATAACTTGACCTATTCTCTACCCACTTAACCACCCTGTCTCTTCATTTCTCACCCTGCCCATGCCAATGGAAGAACTTGAAGAAGCATGTTTGAAAAACTTTGCATACCTTTATTAATTTATTCAAAGTTTGAGCATCTAGAATGTTCTAAAAAATATATGGTGATGGTTGATAGAATGTTGACCAAAGGAGACATGGCTTCTGTCTCATGGCACTTATTGTCTAGCTAGAGATAAATATCAGATAAGGACATGATGGAAACATGCAGCCAGAAAGGAATTCTAAGGCCAGGGTAGGAGAGAATTTGAATACTAAGCCAGTGTGGTTTGTTTCATGTCACTGGATTTCTTTTTATCTTTTTTTTCAATAGAGCAGTAATATGCTCAAGCTATTACTCAGATATATTAATCTAGAAATATAACATGTAGCATGGGTTATGGCACAAGGGGTGAAATTAAAAACTCTTGTAATTAGAAGACTATGATAACAATCCAAGTACGATATGTCTAATTCCAGGTAGGAATAACAAGGATGAAAAACAAGAATTAAATTAATGCATATTTGAGAAGGTGATTTTTTTCAATGATAGTCTAATAGGTAATGACTGATTGGATGCTGGCTTCAAAGGAAGAAGTAGATTCCACATCAAACATAGAATTGTAAAAATAGAAAAGTCAAAGGATAAAACGAGTTTGATTGTTATTATACATGTTCTATATTTAAGAGAATTCTAAATATTCACCTCTTTTTTGTTTACAGACACACCCACTTCAGCTAACATGAGATATAAACTTCAATTCTGGAAACTCTCTGGCATTCATCAGTCTATCAAGGCATCACTTGTCAGAGCAGGCCATTTATGCAGCCAGTACCAAATTATTCAGTACATACTATGTTCCAGGCACTTTGCTCTGCTTTGATTGCCTTGTCCTCGAGGAGTACATAGTCCACTGGGAAAGAGAAGCAGTTAGCAAAGCATTCTAATTTAATATGGGAAGTCTATGATAGAAGAATAAAATGCAATGGCTACATTAAGGAAGAGAATACTAACCCTGCCTGAAAGAGCTTGGAAGGACTTCACTGAAGAAATAACATATGCACCAATTTGTAAAGGATGAGCATTAGTCTATCAGGCAGAAAATTTCATAAAAACACAACAAAAAGTCTTTTTATACATTGAGAGAGCAGTACCAAAATTATGAAAGCATGAAAGAGAATAACATGTTTGGAGACTAGTAAATAGTCCTGTACAGCTCGAGTATAATATATATGGTGTAGAGTCTTGGAGAAAAGCCTGGAAAGTTTAGCTGGGGCCAAACCATAAAGGGCTTTGTATGCTGTGGAAAGGAGAGAATTTTTAAAATCCCTATAAAAAGTAGTGAGTTAAATAAAGATTTTTGGGTAAAGGTGTGATGATTAGATTTTTATATTAATATATTGAGCCACATTATGGAGAAAGAATTGCATATAAAAATAAGTAGAAGCAGGGAGATCAGTAAGGTGCTATTATGTAGTTAAAATCAGAAGATGAGATGACTAATTAATCAATGAATGTCAATAGCCAATATCAACCCATGTAAATCAGGACTCACAGTAAGTTTATCTTTCAAAGAAAGAGTATATAGGATAAGGAGAAAAGAAGTCTGTACCCTGATTCTTGGCAATTTCAACATATATGGTACAATTTAGGGAGAAAAAACATTTAAAGGACTATTCTGAAAAAAAAAAAAGTGAAAATATGTCATAATGACCAAGAGAAAAGGCATTTTAAGAAGGAGAAGGCAGTAAATACCATTAAAGACTAAGGAAGACCAAGTCAAATTGAAACTAAAACTATCAGATTTTTCTAGAATGAGGTTTTTTGTTTTGTTTAGTTTGTTTTTGGTAATAATTTTCCAGAGTGATTTTTGGAGAGTAGTCAAAAGGAAAACAGATTTCAGAGGGTCTAATAATCAATGGGAAGTAAAGAGTGGAAGCTTAAAGCAGAGGCCACCCTTTCAAGATGTCTTGAAGACCTGGGTAGCAAAATGGTAGTAACTGACTCAGGGGAATTTGGACCTAAGGAAAGCGAATTTTTAACATGGAAGAGACATGAAAATGTGTGTAGGATGAAGTGAAAAATAATGGAGAGGAGTGTTGAAATACTAAAGAGAATTTATTTTTAATACTTCTTGAAGACATGAAGATTTCTTGGTCTGTGTAGGCAGAGAACCAATAGCAAAGATAAAGGTTTATCTTGAATAAACCTTAGATAAGTGTTTATTTAAGACAGTAGAAAGGAAACGACAAAAGTGCTTGGTACATGGTAGGCATTCATAGTTGTGTCTTGAATGAATATTAGCTAATTTGGGAGTAATTTGAAGGCTTTTTCTTAATTTTTCTTTCCTGAAATTGTCATATGTTCAAGATAATATGCTGAGAGAAGCAATAGAGGTAGATTTAAGGATAGTGATAAATATTTGAGGTAGTCCATGCAGGGAATGACAAATTTAGGTATCTTTAAAGAAATAAGAGGTTCTTGAAAATGCAGATGAAGTTGAAATTCTCTTATTATGGTTTATCTCTCCTGACCCTGTAATTTTCTCTACCGTCATCAGCAACCCAGGTATAGGAGTACAGAAAATAAATTGAGCATATATCACTGCAGATGAGAGTACTTTGGGAGAAGTTAGGAGTATATATGAGATGACAGTTAAAGTGACTGGCAGTAGGTCAATGGTAGGGAAAGAAATTAAATCAAAAGGATTTAACTCAAAAACTGGGAACATAAAAAGGAGTTGCGGCTTGAGAATCATAATAAGGATAAACAAAATCTATTATTAGCATAATATAATGAGTAAAGAGCAACATTATTATAAAAGATTGTAACCAAAGTAGGGCTGGGGTTTAAGAATTTTATGATAGAAAAATTCTAGAGGAATGAAATGCCCACAGGCTTTGATTTGTTCATGTATATAACACTTGTTGGAACACTACCCCTATTATTGTTAACATTTTTTTTTTTACCTGCCAGTCTTCATCACTTCACGTAGATAGCAAAGGAAAGTATAAGATTCTCTAGACTCTTAATGTAGTCAAGATTCTTTCCAGTCACACATAATTTCCAGAAGAATCCAGAGTTTTTATTTACATGACTGGATATAGGTATTAGCTGTATTTAACTTGGTAGGAGAAAGAATTCTATATTAGAATTATTATTCCGGATCATCTCCCAAATGAGTTTTGCTCTCAGATAGGAAGTACCTACCTACAACATCTTCATTTCGTCCTGTCTGAAATCCCGCATATGTATTCTATCTATGCCTTTCTTTGCCTTACACTTTTTATCTTAGCACAAATCTGCTTCACCATACCAAATAAGGTAAGGAGAAAACAAAAAGCACAAAAAGCCAAACTAATTAAACCAATACTGTGGGTCCCAGGCCTGGCTGGTCCCAGGTCTGGCTGAGACCCAGCCTTACGCTAGGAATAGCACCCTGGATTTAGAATGTTACATTAGTGTAGTAGGGTGCCTGCACCTAACTTATGTAAGCATCATTCAGCTTATTGTGTCACACATGTGTGGCAGAATTCCACTATAATACTCTGATGTATGTGGGGTCCATGTGGTCCTCTAACGCAGAAGCTTATTCCGCACAATAGAACTGTGCTCCCGTCAGTAGAAGCACGCTCCCTGCAATAAAGTTGGTGCCTGCCATTTCATTCTCATGACAGTCCCTCATGGCTTCTTTCAACTAGGCGTCTCACCACCGAAACCTTTCCTTCTCTATCAGCTGACAAGTACACTTATAAAAGAAATTCACTTGCAAATAGGGCTATATGCAGATGCTATTTAAATAGAAAACATTCTGGTCTGGAAATCAGTTAATTTGCTTTTAGTGCTGGCTTTGCCAGAATATGTTGTCTGGTCTTTGGTGTATTACTACTACACCTGTTGGGAGCTCAATTTTTTAATTCTTAAAACCAGCGATTTT
>NW_011888987.1:1151931-1157708 GCF_000151845.1 Pteropus vampyrus | reverse complement strand
AACAGAATTAATATATATACTTGTAGTCTGTATTCTATATATATAGACTTTACATAAACTTATATGGACTTTATATTATATATAAATATATATAGTTCATTACAGTGAGTCAAGGTGGGACTGCCTTTTGATTTATTCTTCTAATGATTGATTGGATTTCAAACCTGGTAATTTCATAGTCATTAATTACCTCATTGAATACTACCTTTCTCCCATTCATTTTATTCTTTATTTATGGAACTAAAATTACAAATATCTTAGAACTTCTAATGCTATTCTTCATGTCTTTCAGAATGTCTTTTGTGTTTCCTTTTTTTTTTTTTCTCTATGGTAATATGGACAATTTGTTCAGTTCTATCTCCCAGTTTACTAGTTCTTTTTTAACTCATGACTAGTCTGATGCTTAATTGTCCCAATCAGTTTCTAATTTCAGGTTTTCATTTTTATTTCTTTGGTTTTCTTTTACAATATTGTTTTGATAGCTGTGATAATGTCTTGCTTGTTAGTCACACTTTTCATTCTCTCTTCGATTTTTTAAAACATTTACTAATTTTATATTTTATATATGAGAATTCCAATATTTACACGTTTTGCCAGTCTGATATCACAGTTATTAGTTCTACTAAATCTAACTAATGGTGGCTTGTTTCTTTCTCTATGTGATTCATGATTTTTTCCACTTAGTCTGAGTTCATATTCCTTGCAATTTTATGTGTAAGAAAACTTGATGTGTCTGGGTTTTTTGCTTATTCTGGATACCTAATGGTAAAACAATATAAAACCTTTTTAACACTTTTTGTTAAATTACAGGCCTATTTTTTTGATGATATAAAGATAATGTAAATTAAAAATCCAAGCCCATGTGTCTTGGAGTTATCAGTTCTCAGTACATATTACTACCAATCCCTTGTGGCCTAAATCTATCATCTATCTCTCTATCTATCTATCTATCTATCAATCATCTATCTATCTATCTATCTATCTATCTATCTATCTATCTATCTATCTCAATCATCTATCTATCTATCATCTATCTATCTATCATCTGCCTATCTATCTATATTGATAGATAAATAAATTTCATGTGAAATTTTAAGACTATCCACTGATTATCTATAAGAGTTATAGCTTTATATAGAGAATTGAAATCTGACTTCCTATCTCACAAAGACCCCAATCTTTGCTTTCAGTTCCCATCTCATGAATCATTCAAAATAAGGCTTTAGGCTGCTGAAGATTGGGAAATATTCCATAGTACCCAAAGGCTTTAGTACTGGTTTACCTTCCGGGATTTGTCATGTCTTATTATTTTTGGCCTCTAAAAATTTTCTTTTCTCTCTTGAAAGCTCACGATGGCTTAATGGCTCTTTACATATATGTTAGCTTCTATCCTCTACAGCAGAGATAATCAAAACTATGGTCTATGGGTTAAACGCAGCCCTCTGCCTATTTTTATAAAAAAAAATTTTTATAAGAACACAGACACAGTCATTCATTTATGTATTTTTATGCCTACTTTTGTGCTATTATTACATCAGACTTGAGTAGTTGCCACAGAGACTATCTGATCCATGGAGCTGAAAATATTTACTATCTGCATTTTACAGAAAAGATTTTCTGACCTTTGTTCTAAATCATCAGCCACTTATTTATCTTATAACAAAGATCTTAAACTTAATAAAACAGCAATGTGTTATTTGATTTGGACTTTCATTTACCTAATGTAAATGTATTCAATACAGTTTTTTTTTTTTTTTATACCACTGTGGCTAACTAGAACTTCTTTGATGTTATGAGCTATATTCTAAAAGATTTTAGTATCAGGTCCATCATAGAAATATACTTAATAAATGCCTTTGGTGATGATGATGATGATGATGATGATGGTGATGATGATATCTTGAATTTTTATAATTTTCTAAGCCATGACAGGTATAAGAATGGATATCACTTTAGAGAATTAAATGTACTTGTCAAGTCATTTTGGAATGTGGTAAATCACCTTAATTGGGTACGTTTTGCCGCCAGGAATCTTAACTGCTTATGTTCTCTGACACTCTTACTGATAAAACTCATTGCCATAGATTAAAGCTGTGAATGTTACTCACTTTTTAACATTATAGTGCAGGGAAATATCTTTACTATTTGTGCAATACCTCATGTTCTTCCACAAAATAAGAAATATATATTTGTATAGAAACAATGCAATATTCTAATGATAGCTATTAACTACCTATTAACAATTGAGTGTGTATAGCCTCAATTGTTCTGGTCCACTCAGAAAAACAAAACAAAACAAAACAAAACAAATATATCTATTTAAGTACTCCAGAAAAAAAGATGCATCCTGCAAAACTAGAAGAAATGGCTGAATAAAAAATAATTGCCATAAGAGAAAAAGACAAATATTTTAGAAGATTTTATTCCTGGAATATGAGATATATATAGTATTTGGTGAGAGAATCCAGAAGGAAGGAAGGAATGAATGAATGAATGAATGAATGAATGGTATTTGCTAGATAGAAGAAAATGCCAAGTAAAATGAATATAGACTACTTGTAAAATGTCCTTGATGGAAAGATAGTCAAGTGATATAAGGGGCAGCCATCATTTGCTGAAACTCATGAGTGACATGTCTCAGAGAGAGAAGGGAAGTGCTGAGTGTAATGGCAGCTAATGTAGAGAGCAAAGACAGCAGGTTTTCTACAGAGCAATGTTGTCCATGGCTAGTAGTGATCTGTAGAAAATGTAAGTGCATGGTTTTGACAGAGCAGCATGTGAAGGGGAATAAACTAGAATATCTAGCTGCCATGCAACTGACTAAGGGAAAACTGTATGGGTACAAAAGCAAACTGTAACCTCTCTGGAAACCAGGCCGTAAGCCTAAGAAAGGAAAAGAAGGAATATATTCTTAGAAGTGAGCAGCACAGCATTTCAAGACAATAGATTTAGATGACAGTCTTTCATTTGCGTTAGGAAAAAAAGTGGTGTAGAATGCTAATGAATAAGCTACAAAAAGTTATAGTGGGTAAAACTTTGCTCCTTGCTTATTTTGCTATTTAAACTACTTATCTCCTATTGGTGTGGCTATTCTTAAGTAAAGAGTATTTACTGAAAGAACTCCATGCAGAGCATATGTGAAGGAGTTAGTGGGGAAAGAGGGTTGAGTTCTCCCTTAGCGGGGAAAGCAGCAGTGATTCTGATTGTGGGAAACAAGGTTCTAGTTTAAATAGAGCTCATAAACTCAAAGCACAGACCACTGAAAATACAGCACATTGAATATATGTGTAGCGGTCCAACATAAATAGATTTCTCAATGTTAGCAGAAATATGTCATAGGATTGCTTTGCAAATGTTAAATGCCAAATCAATGTCAATATTGCCAAGAATATCTATGAATGCTGTTTTAAAGTGTCATTATAAGGCAAAGAAACGAAAGTAGCTCTGGGGTTTCTTAATAATAGCCCTAGGATTTGGACTCCATGGACAAGAAATATGAGATTTACTCCAAAGGATCATTATTATAAGAATCTCAGTTCTGTCCCAAACACACCTATGTTTATTGGCCATCAAACCTTGATACAAGGCTTATCTGTTTTAAATGACTATTCCTAAGTGGTACTGAATGTTTGAAATATATCTTTGTTAGATCTGTTACTAATTTAATGTTATTACAGTATACCTTATTATAGGGGCTATTGTTTTCATGAATCTCATAAAATAATGAATAAATATTTGCAAAAAGGGTTTAATAGATGACATCAATATGACTCAACAAAGAGTATTTATATAAAGAATGCAAGATGCATATGGAAGAGGCTCTCAGAAGTGCTGACATTACTACTGAAGCAGCTTACCTTAAAAGTAAACACATATGGTTCTATTTTGTGCCTTCTTGCTCAACTAAATATGTTTAGAGGCACAAGCTTGCAACCTGCTGAGTGAATGCTATTTTAAACATATGTGAATTATGAAATTAAAGAGGAGACAGTTAAAATGATTATTCAGTTACTCTTTTATAATTCAAAATTAAAAACATGAGCAAATACATAGGTTCACGCCCCCGAATCAATATTTCTTTTTCTTCAGCAAACTGTCTATTGACACTCCCACTTCCGCAAACTATGATCTCCAGGCCTCGAAAATTCAACATCATTTCGTTTTACCATAGGACATCTCTAAATTGGGAAAGAGAACATTTTGTGTGTGAAGACAAACCAGTTATCACTTCACTCTCTATCTACAATTTCTCCCCTCAGCATACTCTAATCTTGTCCATTCTTAAACAAATAACTCAAATTCACTTCTCACTTCAGTTAATGTTCTTTCTTTTCTCCTTAACAGTCAAACTTCTTGAATATGTTATCTATCTTTACTGTCTCTGTTACTCCTCTACCCAAACTCTCCTTAAAACACTCAATCTGGCTTCTCCCAAAAATCCTTTTGAAAAATAAATTTGATTTAGTTATAAATCACTTCTTTATTAAGTTTTTATTCATTCGATTTCATGCTCTCTAAATTTTACTTAATATTGTTGATTATTCTCTTCTTCTGGATACATTTCCTTAGCTTCTGTGACATCATAATTTCTGTTTGTTTCTTTTACTGACACCAAAGTAATGGTACTCCTTCAGCTGTTATTCAGTCTTTAAAGGCTGGGATTTATCACAACTCTATCCTATACTCTTATCTACTCACCTTGCATTCTTTTCAAAGGTATTCTTATCCATTACTCTGGCTTCAATTATCATCTAGAGTAACACAAATTATACATCTCTAACCTAGGCTTCTTTTCTGAGCTACAGACCACTAAGCCCTCTCCCTACTTATACTTCCTCCTCCATGTCTCACAAGAAACTTTAGGCATAACAGATCTAAAAGAACCCATACATCATGATTTACCTCCTGCATCACAATATCTGGCACCGCCCTCTTTTCAGTTGTGCAAACCGGAAACAGGAGTAAGCCTTGACTCCTCCTGTCTCCACATCCATATCCAAAGAATCTTCAAGGTTGGTCAACTTTATTTCCTATATGTCTCTGGAATCCATCTATTTCTCTCCAGTTTCACTACCACTATTCAAACCAGGTGTTTCATCCATTGTAGCTCAAAAATATCTCTTGAATTCTGCCTTTCTTTCTCAGTACTTATTGTCTTTTGTCATTAACTTGAATTATTGGAACAAGCACCTACCAAGACTCATTGACATCATTTTTTTTTTCCATTCTAACCAACCAGCTCTAATGATGTCAAAGTTATTTTCCTCAATTAAAAAATATTTTTTTAAAAAAGATAAGTAAAGAAAATTATTGCCTAGTTATTGATCTCTGTTACCAATAGGAAAATATCAAATTCCCTATCTTAGCCGTGACTTCCACAATTTATTACCAATCTCTGTCTAACTTCACTTCAGAATATCCCCAAACTTCATCAACTCTAATGACAGGCTATAGTGAAGTTCCTTGTCATCTTTCTCTTGGTTTGCTTAACCCTTTTATGATTCTTCAGGCTTTTATACTTAATTCCTCTGTCTTTTACACTCCTCTTTATTCCTCCAGACGCAAATCAACTATTACTTGAGGCTGTCTTTGACTGCCTCAGGTAGAATTCTTTGTTAATCTGCTGTGCTTCTCTATGTCCTGATCCATATTTCTGTTTTAGTATGTGCCATGCTATATTTTGAATTCTCTGTTTACATGTATATCCTCCCAAGGACTATGAGATGCATAATGGCAAAGATTGTTTTAGTCACTTTAGGTGCTTATCATACATAATA
>NW_011888987.1:1149425-1151616 GCF_000151845.1 Pteropus vampyrus | reverse complement strand
TTCTTAATCTCTTCACCTTTTTCACCCAGCCCCCTTAACCCCCTCCCATCTGGCAATCACCAGTTTCTTCTCTGTATCTGAGTCTGTTTTCATTGTGTTAGTTCATTATTTTGTTCTTAAGATTTCA
This sequence comes from Pteropus vampyrus, assembly GCF_000151845.1. NCBI lineage: Eukaryota > Metazoa > Chordata > Mammalia > Chiroptera > Pteropodidae > Pteropus > Pteropus vampyrus. The sequence goes on along the minus strand of NW_011888987.1, from coordinate 1,151,489 downwards.
CATATAAGTGAAATCATACGGTATTTGTCTTTCTCTCTCTGACTTATTTCACTCAGCATAATATCCTCTAGGTCTACTCATGTTGTCATAAATGGAGAGATTTCATTTTTTTTTTTATGACCTAGGAATATTCCATTGTATATATGTACCACCGTTTTGTTATTCAATTGTCTATTATGGGCACTTAGGTTGCTTCCATATCTTGGCAATTGTAAATAGCGCTGCAGTAAACATAGTTGCATAAATCTTTACAAATTAATGTTTTGGTTTTTTTTGGATAAATACTCAGAGGTGCAATTCCTGGGTCAAAAGGTAGTTCTATTTTTAACTTTTCAAAGAAAATCCATATTGTTTTCTATGCTGTCTATACCAATTTGCAAAACCATCCACAGTGTACCAACATTCCCTTTTCTCCACATCCTCATCAACACTTGTTTTTTGATTTATTGATGATAGCCATTCTGATAGGTGTGAGGTGATAACTCATTCTGGTTCTAATTTGCATTTCTCTGATGATTAGTTATGTTGAGATACTTTTTTCATGTCTATTGGCCATCTGTATGTCCTCTTTGCAGAAATACCTAATCAAGTCTTTTGCCCATTTTTTAATTGGATTGTTTATTTTTTTGTGTGTTGAGTTATATGAGTTATTTATAAAATTTGAATAATAACCTTTTATCAGATGAATCATAGGCAAATATTTTCTCCCATTCAGTAGGTCATGTTTTCATTTTGTTGGTGGTTTCCTTTGCTGTGTAAAAACTGTTTAGCTTGATATAGTCCCCTTTATTTATTTATTTTTTTGTTTCCCTGGCCTGAGAAGATATATTAGAAATGTCAGACAGTTTACTGCCTGTGTTTTCATCTAGGAGCTTTACGGTTTCAGGTCTTACATTTAAGTCTTTAATTCATTTTGAGTTTATTCTTGTATATGATGTAAGAAGGTGGTCCAGTTTCATTCTTTTAATTTTTTTTTTGCATGCATGCATGCATGCATTTGTCCCAACACCATTTATTGAAGAGACTGTCTTTACCCCATTGTATATAGATATTAAAGAAAACACTTTTAGCTTTTCCCCATTGAGTATGATGTTAGCTGAGGGTTTGTCATACATGGCCTTTATCATGCTGAGGTATGTTCCTTCTATTTCCACTTTGTTGAGAGTTTTTATCATAAATGGATGCTGGATTTTGTCAAAAGCTTTTTCTGCATCTATTGATATGATTCTACAATTTTTATCTTTCAATTTGCTAAAATTATATATTGCATTAATTGATTTGCAGATATTGAATCAACCTTGCATCTCAGGAATAAATTTGACTAGATCATGTGTATGATACTTTTAATGTATTGTTGAATTTGGTTTACTAATATTTTGTTGAGGATTTTGCATCTATGTTCATCAGAGATATTGGCTTATAATTATTATTATTATTATTTTTGTAATGTATTTGTCTAGTTTTGGATAATGATGACCTTGTAAAATGAGTTTGGAGGCCTTCCATCTTCTTGAATTTTTTCGAAGTAGTTTGAACAGGATAGGTCCAAAACTTGTTATCTGGGTAGTTTTTTGATTAATGATTTGATTTTGTTGGTGGTAACTGTTCAATTCAGATTTTCTGTTTCTTCTTGATTCAGTCTTGAGAGATTGCATGTTTCTAGGATTGTATCCATTTCTCCCAGATTATTCAATTTGCTGGCATATAATTTTTCATAGTATTTTCTTATAATCTTTTGTATTACTGTGGAGTCAGCTATCACTTCTCCTTTTTTATTATTTTATTTATTTTGATGCTGTCTCTTTTTTTCTCGATGGGTCTTTGTAAGGATTTATCGGTTTTGTTTATTGTTCAAAGAAACAACTCGTGGTTTCATTGATCTTTTGTATTGTTTTTCTAGACTCTATTTTGTTAATTTCTGCTCTAATATTTATTATTTTCTCCTACTCATTTTGGGTTTGTTTGCTTTTCATTTTTTAGTTTCTTTATATATAAGGTTAGATTGCTTATTTGAGGTTTTATTTTTTTTAATTTCTTGATGTAGGCCTGTTTTGTTATAAATTT
>NW_011888987.1:1146456-1148150 GCF_000151845.1 Pteropus vampyrus | reverse complement strand
ACCAATGCAGATTCAGTTTTGGTGCCAGCACTGAATCTGTGGCCTCTTGCATAAGTGTCAGATCCCAGTGAGACTAGCTATTGCCTTTGGCCTCCAGACACCCGAGATTTGTTCAAGAAATACTCCAGCTTAGGCCAGAGCTGGTTGCCCTCTACTGGGATTGTCTCTAGAGGTGTATGAGCAGAGTCTTATTGTTTGTTGCTAAAAGAGCTTCCTGTGAAGAGGGCTGCATGGGGCTGGTCACCCAGTCACAAATATGCTTCCAATAATTAGTGAGTTGGGTTGAGCAGCATCTCAAGGAGTCACTTGGATAAAGAGTACCCTGCGAGCCAAGGACTGTTGATTACTGTCCAGAGCACACCTGCTGAGAGTGCGAGGTAGGGCTGATTGCTGGGCAACAGGTTTGCCATAGGCAGTTTGTGAGTTGGGTGGGAAGGGGACTCAGGGATTCATGGATTTGAGCCAGCAATCTCACTAAGGCAATACAGATTCAGAATTAGTTGTGCAAGGATGAGGGGGGTGGAGGGTTCAATACAGGCAAGATGGCGACCATCTGTAGACTGCACCCAAGGGGGCCCAACAAAGGAACAATGGTGGCTGTCCCTCCAGTTCTCATTCTGAAGCCACACAATTCAGTCTTTTCCCATATGTGTCTCTCACCTCCCGAGCTGCTGACCCTCTGCCAGAGCCCAGGGTGAGGGTCTGTGGGCAAGTGGATTTGTATGTGGACCTTTGAAGGGGTACATTTGGGTTTTCAGGTTCCTCCCATCAACCTGGATGGTTGAAATCCCCACTAATTTTTATAGTCAGACATTGTGGAGAGTCCTCTTCCTAGCCCTGGAAACTTGGGCCGGAAAGACCCTATGTGGGGCTAAGACACCTTGCTCCTTCAGGGGAACCTCTGCAACCACTCTATTCTTTCTGTTTCTCAGCTGCCACATAGGGGCTTGGGGCCAGCCTGTTTCATGTTTCTACCCTTCCTACTGGTCTCGATGTGGGCTCTTTATATCTTCAATTATATGTGATATGTTCAGCTAGACTTGAGATAGTTCTCCAAGTTGATTGTTTTATAATTTGGTTGTAATTTTAATGCAGTTGTGAGAGGAAGTGAATATTGCATTTACCTAGTTCATCAACTTGCCCAATATCTGGGGTAGCTACTTTTGAAAGTCCAGAACTATACCCTCCTGAGCCATTTACCTGGTTCCAAATGACATTAGTTAAATGTATCAATTGTTTCAGATCTCTAAAGTCCAGACCAGAGAATTTGGGGGAAACATGGTGAAGTGAGAGACATCCCCAGATCTCTCCCCTTGAAACAACAATAAGCTGAACATCTAAAACTCAACAAAAACACCCAAACTGCATACCAGCACATCTGAGCATCAGATCTGCACATAAGAGCTACCACAGGTCAGAACCTTGGGTGTCCAGCAGTGAACTAGAAGAAACGAAGAAGCTGCCTCTCACAGCTGGAGCTCCTTGTGGTTGGGGGAGAAGTTGCAGCGCGTTCCATGAACAGCCCCACCTGGGAGCACTGTGAGCTCCACATGGCCAGCAGCAGGGCTCAGCAATCAGGGCAGAGAACAGAGAAGTGGGGACATAGAAAAGTAGGGACGGCAGAGAAATAACAGTTGATTATTACCAGCCGTGGTTGCAAAACCAAGGCTGAGTTATAGATGACAACTCTCAAA
>NW_011888987.1:1142202-1144906 GCF_000151845.1 Pteropus vampyrus | reverse complement strand
CTTACTAAAAACAGGGCATTATCAGCTTAAACAATAAGAAGAGATTTGCTATAGCAAGATAGTAGTGAACGTTCAGCATACATAGGGACAAACTGAGACAACAATGACTGAAAAGGGGATGATTAAAAGATCCAAATTTGTAAAGTGGAATGGAGATAAGGCACATGCACATGAAAATGGACGACTGAATATATACAACTATCTTTTTCATATTTGTAACAGTAACCATATGCCAAAGATTCAGAACTAAAGTATATAACATAAAACAAGAAGGACCAGAGGAAAAACCCACAAAATAAACCAAAATAAAGAAAACAGAAACACAAGGACAAGGAAACAATAGAAACACTGAGCTACAAGTAAGCAAAACATAAAATTGCTATAAGACCTCATATTTCAATAATCGCTTTAAATGTAAAGGGACTGAACTCACCAATAAAAAGGCACGGAGTTGCAGATTGGATCAAAAAACAAATCCAACCATATACTGCCTCCAGGAGACACATCTCAGTTCCAAAGACAAATATGGACTCAACATGAAAGGGTAAAAATGTTATTTCGAGCAAATGGCATTCAGAGAAAAACGGGAGTAGCAGTGCTAATATCAGATGAAATAGACTTCAAAATGAAAGAGGTAAAGAAGGATACTGAAGGACACTTCATAATGATGAAGGGAATCACACACCAAGAAGACATAGCACTTATTAATATCTATGCTCCCAATCAGGGAGCCCTGAAAAATATAAAGTAGCTACTAACAGAACTAAAAATAGTAGTTCTGATAGCAAAACTATCGTAGTAGGGGACCTAAATGCCCCACTGTTGGATATGGACAGATTATCCAAACAGAAAATCAATAAGGAAATAACATCCTTAAATGACACATTAGACCAAATGGACATAATTGACATTTAAAGAGCCTTCCATCCCAAAACAGCTGCTTATACATTCTTCTCAAGTGCACATAGAACATTCTCAAGAATCGACCACATACTGGGACACAGAGATAACCTCAACAAATATAAGAGGGTTAAAATCATACCAACCATATTCTCTGATCATAATGCTTTGAAACTAGAGATCAACTGTAAAAAGAAAAAGGGGAAGAACCACAAATACATGGAGATTAAACAACATACTACTGAAGAATAACTGGGCCGGAGAAGAAATAAAAAGATAGATCAAGAGATACATAGAAACAAATGACAATGATAATACAACATATCAAAACTTTTAGGACATGGCAAAAGCGGTCATAAGAGGAAATTTCATATCATTACAGGCCTATCTCCAAAAATAAGAACAAGTCCAAATAAACAACCTAATGTTTTGTCTTAAAAAAAAACTAGAAAAGGAAGAACAAATGAAGCCTAACATCAGTAGAAAGAAAGAGATAATCGAAATTAGAGCAGAAATAAATAAAATTGAAAGTAAAAAAAAAAAAAAATGGAAAAAATAAACTCAAGAAAGAGCTGGTTCTTTAAGAATTTTAATAAAATTGACAAACTCCTGGTAAGCCTCATTAAAGAAAAAAAGAGAAAGGACACAAATAAACAAAATCAGGGATAAAAAAGGGGAAATTATAACTGACACTGCAGAAATAAAAAGGATCATACAAGAATACTATGAAGACGTATATACTACTAAATTTAATAACCCAGAAGAAATGGACCAGTAATTAGAAAACTATAATCTTTCCAGACTAAATCAAGAAGAACTGGAAATTTAGCAGTATGGAAATTGAAAAAATTATCAAAAATCTACCAAAAAGTAAAAGTCCAGGACCAGATGGCTTCACCAGTGAATTCTACCAAACATTCAAAGAAGATTTAATATCTATTCTCCTCAAACTCATCCAAAAAGTCAAAGAGGTGGCAATAATTCCCAACTCATTTTGTGAGGCCAATATTATCCTGATACCAAAACCTGGTAAAGATAACACAAAAAAAAGAAAACTAGAGACCAATATCTCTCATCACAGATGCAAAAATCCTAAATAAGATACTAGCGAATCAAATACCGTAACATATTAAAAAGATTATACACCACGATCAAGTGAGCTTCATCCCAAGGGCTCAGGGTTGGTTCAACATACACAAATTGATTAATATGATATACCACATAAACAAATTAAAAAATAAGAATCATATGATCATATCGATAGATGCAGAAAAAGCCTTCGACAAGATACAGCATCTATTTATGATCAAAATACTTAACAAAATCAGTATAGAAGGAAAGTATCATCTATGACATACCCTCACCCAATATTATACTTAATGGTGAAAAACTAAAAACCTTCCTTTTAAGATCAAGAACAAGGCAAGGCTGTCCACTATCACCACTGTTATTCAATATAACATTGGAGGTCTTAGCAAGTGCAATCAGACAAGAGAAAGATATAAAAGGCATCCAAATAGGAAACAAAGAAGTCAAACTGTCATGATTTGAGAATGACATAATTCTCTATATAGAAAACCTTAAAGACTCCACAAGAACACTACTAGAAAGAATAAGCAAATACAGTAAAGTTCCTGGATACAAAATCAACGTTCAAAAATCCATAGTCTTCTTATACTCTAATAATGAAGTTTCAGAAAAAGAAGTGGAAAAAATAATTCCTTTTGCAATTGCAACAAAAAGAATAAAATACCTAGGAATAAATCTAATGAAACATGTGAAGTACATATATAATGAAAACTAT
>NW_011888987.1:1136312-1137857 GCF_000151845.1 Pteropus vampyrus | reverse complement strand
CTTCCTCACTCCATTTCTGCACATGCTTTTCCTACGTCTGATATATTCTTTCCTCTTACTCTTTCTTATGATTACAGTATCAGCTTAGCTTTCTACAGCTAGAAACCTTCCATAATTTTGAAAATTGGTTTAGATGCCCCTGTATGGTACTTGGTACCATACCAGATTACTTGGTATGTCCTCACATATTACATTACTGTGTAATTGCCATTTATTTATCTGTATTTATTGAGCTCCTACTAGATGCCAGGGGCAGTTCTAAGCATTGGGAAGACAAATACAAATAAGATATATAGTACTTAGGAACCTGTCATTTCTCCCTGCTTGTGTTAACATGTACAAGGCCATGTGCTAAGCAGGAAGGGGCTGGATATAGTCTCATTCTCTTTTGTACGTTTGATTTTGGGATTGTTCTCTTGCACAACTAGGCATCAAAGTAATCACATTTTTATGTTTTGATCACTCTAAAGTTTGTGAGTACAAGTCCAAGTGCTAAAAGACCCGCAAACTAGCAAAGCAATGGCAAAATGTATCTGGAGCCACACTTAATGATGAAGAAGATATTTAAGATTGGGACAGAAATTGAGGGAAAGGCTTCACAAAAACATCTGAGAAAGGGGGATCTCAGTGCCCAATGAACAAACTTTTATTCCCATAGGTACAGGAATGAGAATTTGTGCATTGTTTCTGTGAGGGGAGTTTCAATAGGATTAAATAGACAACAATATATAAGAAAGAAGGGGGGTGCACATATTTGGTATTTCATGACAGGGCAATGAGAGAGAAAATGAGTTGTTTGCACAGATTCTTTTGCCTTAGGATTACAATTACTTATAGTAATATTACAAAGCCTGCTCCCTTGATCTAAGGCAAACAAATATGGAGGAAAAAAAGTTTTTTTGCATGTCTAGTTTCCTGAGAAAGCATATACCATCGTTACTTTTTTTATATACATTATCCTCTAACCTTTGGAAATGGTGACTCCGTGCAAAAGTGGCCCGGGCTATATTCTACTTATGCTTAGTTTACATATTTTTTTTTTGTCATAGGGAACTTTAGGGCCATGTCAAAAAAAATTAGGTAGTACATACTGAAGATGCACTGACAATTGCAATTTGCAAAGTTGTAATTCTTCGAACTAATTATATTGCTTTGGGAAAATTACATTATGATACTTTGGAAGCCCCATTAAAATATATAAACATGAAATAGGTTTAATTTTCTACAGTAACTATCATTGCAGAAATTACCTAAATCAGAAGAGTTCATCTAAAGTTTGTTTGAAAAGTAGGCAATAAGTGGACTTTAACTCCCCATGCTTCCATGTCAGTATGAATTGACAACTCACAAATTGCATTTTAGATATACTTTTTTTTGCCATAATGTATATTTTCTTTGAACAAAAATATGAGGCACAGGATAAAGTTGGTCAGTACACAATTTTCCAAGAAGGACACTATTTCTGAGAACCTTAAACTTTATAACCATTTAACTTATAGTTTCAGTGGTGCTTTTGGTACCTTCATAAAAAAAAAAAAAAAAAAA
>NW_011888987.1:1107196-1135742 GCF_000151845.1 Pteropus vampyrus | reverse complement strand
AGTTTATGATAAATTAATATAGTCTCAAGGCCAGGTTTGCAGCTGTAATAGCAAATTATTGAGGATATAATACTCTTTCCAGATTGGATATAGGTATTTCTAGTGACCCAGAGAATTGAGGCTCTCTCAGAGAAGTAATATATGGATAGTAAAGAAGTAGCTACAAACATTATAATCCAGAAACAATTGAATATATAATAATTGAAGAGTAAGTACAGTTCATATAATGAGTATAAAATTTGACACACTGACAAAACCTTCTTTTCAATTTCATTTAGCCTATGATAAAAATAAATGAGATATTGCATTTCTATTTATCCTGGCAATGGAAAAGTTGTATAAGAATTGAGAAAGTTAATAGAAAGTTAAAAATAAAAAAAGGGCAAAAAATAATATAAGCAGTGTTTTTGATGAGCTATAGGGTCATACACACATATAGTCAAGAGAGGAGAAGATTGAAGGGGATTTGATCACCATCTATAAATACCTTATAAGTATCTGTATAAATGAAAGAATGTGATTATTCAAAGCATCAGAAGACAGAAGGACAAGGAGCACCGATCTGAAACTAAAGGAGAAAATGACTCAGGCTCATATTTTATTAAGAAATACTTTGCAACAATAAGAGAATTTGGCATTAGAAATAAAAATCAAGGACAATATGTAAAGTTTAGAGAAAGCCTGAAATAGATTTACTTATCAGTACAAGAATAAATCAGAAATGATGAAGGGAAGAAAAGAAAACAGTGAAGCTCACAGGATCAGAAGATAAACTTGTTCAGGATGTGTGAAATATGTTAGTTGACAATCTTTGTGTTATGTATGATTTTCCAGCAAGTCTCATCTTAGGAAACCACACCAAAACAGGAAAACAATTTAAGTAAATGAAAAGTTTTAGCCTGTGCTTTGACCAACTTCTCTACTATACTTTGACACCCAATAATTTACAATTATTGGCGCTGTTCTTACCTTCGATAAAAAGAAATTCAGTTATATGCCGATAGCTGGAATTTATGATAACAGATTGACACATATTTCTTTTTTTATGAGGAAAATAAAATGTTTTATTTTAATATATGTATTGTAATCCCACTGAAGAATTTTTTATTTAACTTTATTATTGTCACTTTGTTTAGAGCAACTCTTGAAAGTTACTTTAAGAATTTCTTATACCTACCAGTAGACAGATAAGGCCTTGAATGCAGTGATATGTGTATATTGGAATTGGAATTGGAATTGAAAGCTATAGCTAGATAAGTAAGTGAATAACACATATTTTTCAGGTAAACATTTTTATAGAAGTATTTATGACTGAAAAGATATGCCATCTGGGATTTGCTTTAAAATCATACAGTAAAAATTAATGTCATTAACCTATTAATATTTAACTGATTCTGTTATTTCTTACCATTAACAACTGTACATTTTAAAATTTTTCTTGGCATTTTGGGTAAAAAAATGACCTGGATTTGCATAAAGTACAAATTTCTCAATTTAAGTATAAATACTAAATATTATAAAGAAATGTTCACCAAATCCTTTGTTACATTTTCTAGATCAAAAAATAAAAGCTTCTGAAGAGTGTTTTTGCCAAAACTGATATGAAATTAACTTATTTCAAGTTCCTAAGATTGCTGATTTTTCGCATAGCCACACACAGAAAATCTTGCCACAATATAAGCAAAAAGCAGTTAACCATGCTGAAGAACAAACTTCTAGTCTTCTATCTCTTCAAAATATTCTTCTTAGTAACCACATTTCAGCAAGTGGCAACTTTAACCTAAACAATCGTTCAAGGCAAAAATCTTAGAGTCATTTTCAGCTCCTCTATTTTTCCCAGTTCTCCCAATTAGTCCAGCAAAATGGTTCAGCTCTACATACAGAATACATCCAGATCTCTGACCACTTCTCATCACTTCAATTGCTATCAGTTTGCTTCAAGCCACCATCACCTCTTACTTTATTGCAATGGCCTCCTAACTGGTCTCCCATCTCTGTCCCAGCAGAGAATAGAGGATAGTCACAACATAGCAACTAAAGTGTTCTTTTTAAAGTATAGGCCAGACCACATCACTCATCTCCTCAAAATCCTTCAATGATTTCTCGTTTCAATCCAAATAAAAGCCAAAATCCTCAAATAACTTTCAAGGACCTATATGATATGACTCTCCATTTTTCCTCTGATGTTATCTTCTTCTACTCTCCCCTTAAGCATTCTGCTCACACACTGGCCTCCTCAAACACTTTAAGCATGCTTTCACCTCAAGACATTTGCACTGTTGTTTTTGTCACCTGAAACATCTTTTCCTCCAGATAAGCTGTTTTCCCAGAGATATACAGCTTACCTTCTTATTCTTTGATTTTTCTTAAATGTCATCTGCTCAGTGAGGCCTTTCCTCATGCACTATTTATTTATTTATTTATTTATTTATATTTATTTTCAATTAGAGTTGATGTTTAATATGATTTTATATTAGTTTTAGGTGTACAGCATAGTGGTTAGACATTTATTTAATTTACAAAGTGATCCCCTTGCTTAGTCTAGTATTATCCACCTGGCACTATACATAATTATTACATTATTACTGACTATATTCCTTATGCTGTACTTTACATCCCTATGACTATTTTGTAACTACCAGTTTATACTTCTTAATCTCTTCATCTTTTTCACCGAGATTTCCAACTCTTCTAACGATCAATTTGTTCTCTGTATCTATAAATCTGTTTCCGTTTTGTTTGTTCATTTATTTTGTTCTTTAGATTCTACATATACGTGAAATCATATGGTATTTGTCTTTCTCTGTCTGACTTATTTCACTTAGCATAATAACCTATAGGTACATTCATGTTGTCACCAAAGGCAAGATTTCATTCTTTTTTATGACCAAGTAATATTCCATTGTATACATGCATCACTTCTTTATTTAGTCAGCTATTGATAGACACTTAGGTTGTTTCCATATCTTGGCTATTGTAAATAGCACTGCAGTAAACATAAGGGTGCATGTATCTTTTCAAGTTAGTTTTGGTTTTCTTTGGATAAATAACAAAAAATGGAATTGCTGGATTATAAGGTAGTTTTATTTTTAATTTTTTGAGGAATCTCCATACTGTTTTCCAGAGTGACTGCACCAATTTGCAATCTCAACAATACACAAGGGTTCCCTTTTCTCCACATCCTCACCAATACTTATTGCTTGTTGATTTATTGATGATAGCCATTCTGATAGGTGTGAAAGATATCTCATTGTGGTTTTAATTTGCATTTCTCTGATAATTAGTTGAACATCTTTTCATATTCTACTAGCCATCCGTATATCCTCTTTGGAGAAATGTCTATTCAGGTCCTCTACCTATTTTTTAATTTGATTGTTAGTTTTTTTAGTGTTGAGTAAGTTCTTTATAAATTTTGGATATTAACCTCTTATTGGATGTATCATAGGTAGATATCATCTTTCATTTAGAAGGCTGTCTTTTTATTTTGTTGATGATTTTCTTTGCTGTGCAAAATCTTTTTAGTTTGATGTGGTCTCATTTGTTTGTTTGTTTGTTTCCCTTGCCTGAAAAGATAGATCAGAAAAAAATATATTACTAAGAGCAATGTCAGAGAGTTTACCACCTATGTTTTCTTCTAGAAGTTTTATGATTTCAGGTCTTACATGTAAGTCTTTAATCCATTTTGAGTTTATTTTTGCTTATGGTGTAAAAAGGTGGTCTAGTTTTATATTTTTTCATGTATCTATCTAATTTTCCCTACATCACATATTGAATGAACTCTCTTTACCCAATTGTATATTCTTGTCTCCTTTGTCATAGATTAATTGAATGTATAGGCATGGGTTTATTTCTGGTTTCTGTATTCTGTTCCATTGATCTATGTATATGTTTTTATGCAGTACCATGCTGTTTTCATTACTATAGACGTATAGTATAGTTTGATAATAGGTAGTGTGATACCTCCACTTTTGTTCTTCTTTCTCAAGATTTTTGGGACTATTCAGGATCTTTTATGGTTCCATAAAAATTTTAAGATTATTCATTCTAGTATTTTGAAAAATGCCATTGGTATTTTCATAGAGATTGTACTGAATCTACAGATTGCTTTGGGTAGTATGGACATTTTAATGATGTGTGATTCTTCCAATCCATGAGCATGGTATATGCTTCAATTTATTATTTTCTTCAATTTCTTTTTTCAATGACAATTTTCTGAGTACAGGTTTTTTACCTCTTTGGTTAAATTTATTTCTAGTTTTATTTTTGATTCAATTGTAAATGGGATTGTTTTCCTAATTTCTCATTCTGATAGTCCATTATTGGTGTATAAAAATGCAACCAACTTCTAAATACTAATCTCATATCCTGCTGCTTTAATTAATTTATTTATCTGTTCTATCAGGTTTTTTTTTTTTGGTGGAATCTTTAAAGTTCCCAATATATAGTATCATGTTATCTGCAAATAATGACAATTTTACTTCTTCCTTTTCAATTTGCTTTTTATTTCTCTTTTTTATCCAACTGCTGTTGCTAGGATTTCTAATACTATGCTGAATAAAAGTGGTGAAAATGGACATTTTTGTCTTGTTCTCAATATTAAAGAAAACACTTTTAGCTTTTCCTCATTGAGTATGATGTTAGCTGTGGGTTTGTCATACATGGCCTTTATCATGTTGAGGTGTGTTCCCTCTATTTTCACTTCGCTGAGAGTTTTTATCATAAATGAATGCTGGATTTTGTCAAATGCTTTTTCTGCATCTATTGATATGATTCTATGATCTTTATTCTTCATTTCCTGAATGGAATTGATTTCTGGATATTGAACCAAATTGTATCCTGAGAATAAATTTTACATGACCATGGTATATGATCTTTTTAATGTATTGTTGAATTCAGTTTGCTAATATTTTGTTGAAGATTTTTGCATCTATGTTCATCAGAGATATCAGCCTATAATTTTCCTTTTTTATAATGTCTTTATCTGGTTTTGGAATTGGTGGCCTTGTAAAATGAGTTTGGGAGACTTCCCTACTCTTAAATTTTTTAGATTAGTTTGAGAATAAGTGTTAATTCTTTGAATATTTGGTAAAATTTACTTGTGAAGCTATGCAATCCAGGAATTTTTTTGTTGGGAGTTTTTTGATTGCTGGTTCTATTTTGTTTGTAGTAATCAGTCAGTTTAGGTTTTCTGTTTCTTCTTGATTTAGTCTTGGAAGATAGTATGTTTCTAGGAATATATCTATTTTTTTTTTCAAATTGTCCAATTTGCTGGCATATATTTGTTGATAGTAATTTTTATAATCCTTTGTATTTCTGGAGTCAGTTGTCACTTTCCTTTTATTTCTGATTTTATTTGTTTTGGTGCTGTCTCTTTAATTCTTGATGAGTTTGGTTAAAGATTTATCAATTTTGTTTATTGTTCAAAGAATCAGCTCTTAATTCTATTGATCGTTTGTATTGTTCTTTAGACTCTGTTTATTTCCACTCTGATTTTTATTATTTTTTCCCTTCTACTCACTTTTGGTTTTGTTTGTTGTCTCAGAGGTCCCTTAAATTTTTCTCACTTTTAAATTTTTTTTTTTTTTGCTATTCTGAGTTAGTGTTTTCTGCTACTTTGTCTTCCAAATTGCTGATTCAGCACTCTGCATTATCTAATCTACTGTTGATTCCTCTAGTATATTCTTCATTTCTATTATTGTATTTTTTATTTCTGACTTGCTGTTTTTATGGTTTCTATGTTCTTTTTTATTCTTATTATCTCTTTGTTGACATTTTCACTAAATTCCTTGAGTATTCTTATAACTAGTCTTTTGAACTCTATCTGTTCAATCTCTGTCCTCCTTAATTTAGTTATTCTTTTAGTTTTGTTTTTTTCTTTCATTTGGGAAATGTTTCCTTGTCTCCTATTTTGGCTGCCTCTCTGTGTTTGTTTCTATGTAGATCTACTACGTCTCCCAGTCTCGGCAGCATGGCTTCATATAATAGGTGTTCTGTGGAGCTCAGTGACACAATCTCCCTGATTACCTGAGCTGGGTGTGCCAGGAGTGTCCCTTTGCGGGTTGTGTGTACCCTCCTCTGTAGTGAAGCCTTGATTGCTATTGGAACATCAGTGGGTGAGATTGACCCTCAGGCTGACTGACTGTGAGGACTGGCCACAACCACGGAGTAGCAGCTACTGTGCAGGGGCTGACCCCATGGAGTAGGATTTGTCCCAGTGGGCTCTGGTGCCTGCCGAGACCACCCTTTGGGTTTGCCACTTTTAGGGTTAATCAGGTGATTCTCTATTGTGGCCTTTAGCTAGCCACTGTATGTATTGGTTCTGGGGCCTCTTTGGAAAAGCTCTAGTGCAGGTCAACTTCAGCCACTGCCTGTAACCTACCCAGGGCTACCTGGTAGGCAGTATAAAATAAATTATGTTTGGTAGCTGCCTGTGCTGGACCTGAAGGTATGTGGAAAAAGACACACTGTGAATAAAGGCTGGCCGCTACCTGTACAGGGACTGGGGAAGCTCAGGAAAAGCTACAGGGCCCCTTGACTTCTGCTGTTGCCTGCTGGCTGCCCATAAGACTCAGTCACTGAAAGGGCCTCAGGCAGTTTATTATTTGGGTGAGGTGAGATCTCAGGGTGTCACCAGGTTGGGGGTGAGTGGTTTTCACCAGGTTAATGTAGAATGCAGATTCAGACTTGGTGCCAGTGATGCACCTGGAGCCACTCAGTAAAGGCACAGGATACACTGAAGCTAGCCACTCCCATGTGGGGACTGCTGACATTTGAGAGTTTTTTTAAGAAAGACTGCAGTTTGGGCCAATGCTGGCTGCTTGCCACCAAACATGCCTGTAGCAGTATGTGAGTTGGGTAGGGCATGGTCTCAGGAAGTCAGTAGGGTGGAATGAGTGGTGTTCACTAGGCCAATGCAGATTCAGATTTGGCCATGTAGAAGGAGGGCTTAACACAAGGACAATGGCTGCTGCTCCTGCAGCCCTCGCCCAGTTTCTCCCTGTATATCTCTGGTGCCTCACAAGCCACTATACCTCTGCCAGAGCCCAGAGTGAGTGCCTGAGAGTGAGTGAGTCTATGCAAGCGTTCTTTAAGAGGATGCCTGGGTTTCTAGCCACCTTTACAGTGGACTAAATCCCCTCAGATTTTCACAACCAAATTTTGTGAGGGCTTCTCTTCTTGGCAGTGGTGCTCCAGACTGGGGAACCTGATGTGAGGCTGGGACTCCTTACTCCTCAGGGTAAACATCTGCAGCCCAGATATCCCTCTCAATTCTCAGCTGTCACATTTGTGTATGGGGCCGACCCGTTTTACATCTTTACCCTTCCTACCAGTCTTGATGTGGCTTTTTCATATTCTTAGTGATAGGACTTTTGTTCAAGTAGTTTTCATATGGTTCTCGAGGTTGATTGTTCTCTAATTTAGTTGTAATTTGCATGTGGTCATTGGCGGTGGCAAGTACCACGTTTATCTTCACCATCTTGATCAGAATTCTGACATACATTTTTTGACTCATAGAGAGAGATCTACGCATAACATACTCTTGGAATCACTTTAATTATACAATTTCAGACCCTCTCTAGAAAATGTTTAAAAACAATAATCTAATAATAATAAAGAGATCACTAAAAACAAATATATCTTCCTATAGGTAATACTTTTCTACCTGAGAAAAAAAGAAAAACTCAATAATAAATTATATATTTCCTTTTCTTATAAAGATATTAGCATATAAATAAATGTGAATTCTCTACTTAAATAATGAAAATTCTATTGTTGCTTTCAGAATGCTTTCAACCATTTGTTTTCTTCCATTATTCAAACTTAGATTTTACTTGCTTCCTCTATTATTTCCTCTTATGAGTGACACCTTCTATTGCCTTATTAAACGCTATGGAGATTTTATTTTTAATTTTGAAAGAGATGGTTTGAGGAGTAACAGGCTTGCTACTCCCTTGGTACAGGGTGTAGTCAAAGGTGAAAGAAGGGCTTATTGAGAATGAGAAAGTGCTTAGCCAACATTAAATTTTAAAAAAATTTGCTATAAACCCAATTCATTAATTCACTCACTTGAAAACAAACATACAGAAAAGGAAATTAAAAAACTAAAATAATTTGAATTATCTTTATGTATCAAGAGCTGAACTAAGTAGAGTTAACAGTATTGTAAAGTTCTAGCTAAAGATGATTTTGATTCAATCAAGGTAAGTTTGGCCTGGTTTGTTTTCACTTCCCTAGCTTCTTTGTACACATTGCTTTGCAATGGCCCATATTTTGCAGGTAGAAAAAGCGGATATTTCTCTCTCATGTGAACACTTGTTATTTAGAAGTTTTTGATAGGATTAGAAATCTCTAGGATGCTAGTAATCTTGTTGACAAGATTAACTATGTTTAAAGGCTGGGTAAACAGTAAGTAAAACTGGAAAAAATTATATTCTTAGAGAGCCCAGAATATTGAATAAGAGCACATGATCAGAAAAAAAGCAGATAGAGAATGAGTTAAAAAGTGGAGAAGGTGGAAATCATAGAGATAATAGGAGGAAGATTTCAGAAATGCAAAATTATAGAAATCAGAATTGAGTGATCAGGGGATTACTATTATGGGATGAGGATGCAGGTGATTGCCAGCAAGGAAGCCAGAATTTCTTAATCACTAAAATAAAGTATTTTAGTAAATAATACCTTACAGTTATATGGGTATTTTTACGTACCTTAGGAATTATTAACAAAATAGAAAATATCTTAATAATTTAGGTGTTCAAGTAAAATCATTTCATTTGACTTTTATATTAAAAGCATTGAAGCTCAAATTCACCAAGTAAATGTAATTTTTTCTTTTGTCAAATATTCTTTTGTAGCACACAATTTGAAAAATTAGAACATTTGATTATTAAATTTCACTGTCTTAAGCTTAACATCAAAACATGTAATAAATGTTTAAAAATGAATAAAAGCTGAAATCTAAAAAAGGAGGCAGAATATGTAATCTTACTATATTAGCTTTATGACTTCTCTTTTTTGCTCTTATTAAATATGCATATAAAATCTGTGATGGCTGTTGAAATAGCACAATTTCAAATTCTCTCTTTCTCCTTCCCTTTTTCTTCCTTTTTCCTCTCTCCCTCCATCTCTTCTTCATTTCTCATAATCATCAGATTTGAAATGTTGCTTAATAAGTTTAAATCAATTATGTGTCCCATACTTAAGACTGGACTATAGTATTATTTCTTAAATTCCATATTTTAGAATACTTCAGTGTCTAACTAATGGAATTCTTGAAAAACCTATCAATGTGTTTCAGAATGTAAGAAATTTATCAATTGGACAGAAAGAGTTATTCATTACGCTTTACGCACAATTTTGCTCAACTGCTTATTTTAATTAAAGCAGAAGTCTAGCTTTTGCTCATTGGTTTAGCATGAGCAATAAAATGAAGTTTATTTAATTTTCTAAAATAAGAAAAGCAGAGTAAAGTTAATTAAAAGTTAATTACAGAATAATGAATCAACTACCCTTTCTGTGCTAGTGTTGCCCAGATGATTAGATGCGGTCCTTCGTAAATACACTTTTATTTCTATAAGTTGGATATTCACTTTGTTCAATATAAGGATTTTTGTTTGTGTACTTGAAAAGTTTATTTTGACTTTTTCTGAAGGAGTCTTTTTTAGGAAATACACACAGACATAGTAGTACATACAGACACCTTCCTAATTTCTTTCCTTTTATATGCTTTCCTCGAGCATAACTTTCATTTAGACTTCTGATTGCCTTTTAAATTTGACAGAATATACCTATAAAATTCGTTAGTAATTGTTTCATTTCCCAGCATGGCATGTGTAGTTAACCTTGAAAGACAGATTGAGTGTTAACTGTGGTGAACCCAACCTTTGCCAGTATCACAAAGGTCATGGATCTGTTCTCCCTGGTCCTGTGTCTTCAAATAGAAGGTTTTGTACATATTGAAATTAGAATGCCTTTACTGCTCATTAATTCATCATTAAAACGATGTTAACTAATCATTCTCTATAAGGCTCTGGTGTACAAATTTTCTGGCATGAACTGCTGTAGTTTGGCTCCCAGCCACTATAACTTGCTGAAAAGCAAAACAAAACAAAACAACATTCATGTTTTTGGGAGATTTAAATCTTTTTGTACAATTTTATTGTGAGCAGCAGGTCTTAATACACTTTCATTGGAAATATAGTATGGCTTATACTAAGAGTGTCTTAATTTTTATTAATGGAAATACTTGAATTTTAATTTTTCATCAGGCTTCTCATAGTATAAGGAATAATGTTTAATGGATATTATATCCACACCTCAATCATGTGTCTTGCATCTTGATGTCACATATATTAAGGAATTTTATAAATACTATTACTTAAAATAGGGAAAGAAATGAGTCTGTGTAAGTTGGGGTATTTATATTGATACAACACATTTGTTTTTGCTTTTTTTATTTACTATGTGTTCAGTCTACATAAGAAACTATAGACTAATAGTTTTGCAACATTATACGAGATCCATGATATAAATTTGTTATGAAATAAATATAATTAAATTCCTGACTGTCTTAAAAAAATATATTCTATATCCCATATCTATATTTTTCAACCCTCTGCAAAGGATACATGTAGAGACATTTATTTCCCCAAATGTTGTTAATTTAATGTTAAATAAGAAGAAAATAGGTGGAAAATACCTGAAAATAAAGTTTCAAAAGGATCTTTCATACAGGAACTTGAGAAGTTAGAAGAGAGAGTACAATCTTGTTTTCACAACTTCTTTCTTGCTGTTGTGTCTTTATCTTCACTATTCTAACACTTTCTCTCATTCTTTTAAGATATTTACCCTGATTTTATATTTTAGTTATGTGTTCATCTTCTTATCATATTCCAATTTCCTCATTCTCAATTTTTCCAACTTTAAAATAAGAATAAAAGCTCAGAAAAAAAAAAAGAAAACTTCAATTTAGACATATTAGTTTCTATTTCAACTATCATTTTCAAATGTTGAATCAAAACTTCATATTCATCTTGCAAAAACACACATTGGCTATTTTCATTTGCTTATGAAAATAAGCAAATGTTTGTTTTTGGCATTAAAATCTTTTATGGTAGCGTTAGTTAGATCCATTTGATTCAGCTACTTCTCTTTAAAAATGCCTGAAATTCTTGGAGTAGAACAATTAAATAATTCAACCCATGAGCAGTTTATTGTAACTGAGCAGAAATAAATAATGCATACTGAGAAACAGGAATTCCCTCTTTTAGCTTTTAGGTTAGAAAGAGAAATAGTCAAATTTGAATGCAAAATGCTAAGTTTTATTACTGGCTTCATATTGTCTTCATTGCTGGAGTAGAGCTAGGTTTTGAAGTGTTTCATTCTGCATAGAAACAAATTTGTGATTAAAGACTCCAGTCTTAACAATCACAAATGTTTCTATGAGAACACAATTGAAAAAATTTTGTTGATTATAGATTAGCATTCTGCATCTATTAGGATCCAATGTTTTTGTATTATTATCACCTTTTATTGATTATAACTTATATATTTATTTATTATAACCTATATAGAGAGAGAATTTTATTACCTTTATGTAATTACTCTAGTTAATGATTAAACAAACATCCAGTTGATATGTCAAGATCATCCAGTTAATTTATAAATTTGACACAAAATATGACTGACCGGTAATGACATTATAAAACATTTATCTTCATTGAACCATATGAGTCATCTATTTGGACCATAATACAGTGTTTAAATATGTTTATAAAAATTTTTTTTTCATATAATCAGTTATTTTTTTTAATGTGCTGAGTTCTTATTTACTGAATTAAAAGTTTAAACATTATAAGAAATGTAAAGATGACAGCACCATGTGTGGAAACTATGAAAAATCATAGATGAAATAATAATGCAATCAGTGCTTATATAAAGAATGGGCCAGAGTTTGTTGCAAATATATGTATCAGATAAATAAAATGTGTAATATTACATTAAGAATAATTAAGATGTACTAAAGTAGCTAGTTAATAATAATTATTAACCATATAGAGTGAAAAAAGTGATTAAATAAGTAACTAATTTTAGCCAATTAGTACAGTAGAGCAAAATGTGTTTCTTTCACGTTTATGTAACATGAACAAATAATGGGAGACCAATAGACATAATATGTTTGTTAACATTTTTTTCTCTACTTCACAAAAAGTTTTGCTAAATATTTAAAAAAAACAAAAATTATGCAAAATTAGTCTCAAATGTCTTTAACTCTTCTAGCTGTTAATCTCTGAAGGCAAATATAAATTCGTGAACCATCGCCTATCTGTGAATGTTGTTTAGTAACTTGAGCAATACAGTAACACACTGAGCAGATTGATAATGCAGACCTTCTCCAACATAGTATTTGCAGAAAGAAAAAAACTTTTGCTTGATTCATTCCCAAAATTGACATTCCTGTGTCTAGAACCCAAATAAAATATGTATTGCCTATTTCAGGTATGATGATCTCCGACTCTGTTTGAAATAAGTAGGGCATGCCATTAACATTTATAAAAGGGACATGAAAAACCAACAACCCAATTATAAGAACATCATTTTTTTTTTTCCTAGTTAATATAGTTTCTAACAACCACCTCTTACTTCACTTAATGTCACTCACTCCTCTCTTATCTCATTGGTTTCCTTACTACACCTTAAACAAAACAATTATGCTCCTGCCTCGTGGGTCTGCATGGTTGTTCCTTCTTTGTGGAATACTCACTTCCTGGATATGTGTATGTTCCTTGCTTTATTCCCTTCAGATCTCTGCTCAAATGTCTACCTCTCAGTCAGACTCTCCTTGACTGTCCTGCTTAAAATCAAAATTCCTCCAATGGTCCATCCCTTCCAATGGTCCATTCCTGCTTTAAGTTCGCCATAATATGTGTTGTTGTTTAACACTCTATATAATTTACTTATTTGTTTTATTTGTTGTCTATCTCTAATTACTAGAACGTAAGCTCTCTGTGGCCAGAGGTTTTATCTCTTTCTTTTATTTTGAATCTCCAATCCTAGAACAATGTTGGTACTTACGAGCACTCAGTAAAACATTTTTCGAATGGAGAATGTGAATCATTAAAATATCTCACTAAAGGAAAAAGAGAATTTTTTTCTCCCCAAAGAATACCATAAATATATAGTACACCTACTTCTAAATATTTAGGTATAAATATTACAGCTTGAAGCAAACTAAGCCAAACTCCTAGGCCATTTCAGAGTCTATAATTGACTCAGTCAAATATGTTTTTGTTTTCTATTTACAAACCTTATAATCTCTTCTGCTCCAGTTCCATCTAGCCTATGTGTCAAAGACTACCCTGGTTGCCAACCAGAGTTCACGTCTTACTTTTGTAGTATGAAGACATGGGGAAAGAACATAGGCAGGCAATATACTACTTCCCCTTTATAAAATTAAAACACTAACTTATGTTTACCTGGCTGGCCACATCTCACACCCTTCCTTCTATTTCTATACTCCTTGAACATCATGGAGCAGATAGAAAGCAGGACAATTTTAAGCTTGTAGTGATTGAAATGATTAAGAAGCCCAAGAATATCCTACAATAAAACATTATTTATGTTGACAGATCCATACTGAAGGCAATTATAGTCACATAGCCTCTCTTTGCCGAAAAACAAAACCTAACCAAAGACATTCTGAAACGCTTCCTTTTTCATTCAAGTATGAAATTACTTATTGGTTTTAGTTAACCCACAAAAAAAATATCAAATGTGAAAGAAAATAGGGTTTATTAGTTTTACAAGCAACTATTTCCATTAGTAAACTAGCAAATTAGGTGATTTGGAGATCAGCACTGTCCTGTGTAACAGATAGGTGTCCATATCACAAGAAAAGTCACTGCTCTTGAAATATTTTGAAATGCTCAGCAGAAACCAAAAGGTAGGTTGACTGTGAGATTAAGTTAGACATTGGAATAAAAGAAAAGTCAACCATATCATATAAAAGCATATTCCCTTCTCTTTGCAAATAACAGATCAAAAATTACTAGATCAAAATAAATTAGACCTATATTTTTTAAGAGACATTCACATATATTTCCATTTCTGAAATAGAATCCATTCAAATTAAAAATAAATTTAATTATTTTACCTTGCATTTTTATGTTCCAATCAAAATACAGAATAATCTCCACTATTAAAAGTTATAGAGCATAATTTAATTAAGTCTATACTTTCATAATGATTTTACTATGCCAAAACAGTGAATTCAAAATTAATCTAGTGGAAGTAAATGAATCAAACTGGCTTGCCATTTTAAAGACAGAAATGTCAGTCAATTAAGAGGCAGTGCTGAATATTCGTTAAGAATATGGTCATTGGAGCCATCTTTGCTAGGTTTAAATTCTGCCTCTGCTGATTGAGAGCTCTGAGACCTGAAGAGTTATATAACATTTCTGTCCTCAGGATGCTTTCTCAAATGAGGATAACAATAGTACCTAATCCATGGAGTTGATTGAGGGTTAAATGAAACAATGCAAAGAAGGCTTGTTATGATGTCTAGGAAATAATAAGTGTTCAATAATTTTTGTTGTTGTTGTTTTAGCCAAACATACTAGGAAGGAGAAGGGCAGGGCTCAGAATATCCTGGCATTTGTTACAGTTTACATTTCTTAGCTAAAAGGAAAGGAAGGAAACCTTTGTCTTTATTAAAGGAATCTCTAAGAAACAAGTACAGATATGATCTTAGGCCAGGTATTAAGAAATAAGGACCTGAAATTATCCAGGAACATGGAAGCTCTGTGCAATGTCCTCCTCCAAACTCTACAGGTCTGCAAGAGTTATGGCTTATGGAGCTAAAAGAAAAGAATTTTTAAAAATTTTATTAACCATTATTTTATAGGTTATCACCTTTTTCCAAAATTTAACTCAGGTCAATTTTACATCATCTTTTACAAATATATTCTATATATTATAAGGAAGATTTTCAATTAAAATAAGAAAAATGCCTATTTTCTATATGACTCAGTAATGTAAATGTCAACTCTATTATTATATACCAATTGATTTGATAGGCTATTTTATTTAAAACATATATGTATGAAGATTTAGAAGTCAACATTGTCTATGTGAAGATTTTCTCTTTAGTTTTATTATGTAAACTTAATTATAGACTATACATGACAACTTGACACTACTTAATCTGGAAAGTCCATTTTAGTAGTATTCATATAACTGTTAAACGAATATCTTCAACTGTATAAATATTTATTTTCTTATAATTGTAGAAAAATTAACAATGCCAAAGTAGCTAAATTACTTTTCATTTAAGATATTTTAAGTTTTTAATTAAAAGCTCTGTATTTCCAATTTGATATATACCTGGCTATAGATATAAACTTATTTATAGAGATGTGAAGCATACCATGTATTTATAGATGTTTCTATATATTTAGTATATATTTAATGATGGTCAAGAATAAAACTGCAAATGAAGTTTACAATAATGTCATAAAGGTTCACTATTGTCACTGTGTGGGAAAGTATAATTTTCTTAAGAGAAATGATGACATATACATAATAAAGTCCTTCTCTGTATCATGACAGCTCAAGAACATGCCATCGTTACCACCTATGTCACACCGTAGGTGTGCCTGCTATATGGGTGACAGCCGCTGACTTTTCTGATCAACACATAATTATCTCTGAATAAAAATACATGTTGAGGTTAGCTGGACATAATGGATTGAAGACCCAGGGCAAAATTATCTTTATCATGGCACATAGCACCACCTGGGGGTAGGAGAGGGCTAGAGAGAGGTGTTAGCAATGATGCAACCTTGAGAAGCCTGTTGTGGTGTAGGTACTTCTGGAGTGTTCATGTTTATGCTGCTTGTCTTCTTTTGGATAGAAGAGGTCACTCGGTTAATGGTTAGGATGCTCCTGACGAAGAGAGGTCTCACTGAACAGCGCTATTTTCTACTGATCTAACTGTATATCTCTCACTATCTGGATAGTTTCCATTTGCAGAGTCCCCTTCCCCCCATAAGATAATAAATATCATATCACAAGGATGGCAGTGCTCCTTCATGGAACACTGACTGTTTATTAGAGGCAAAAAAGTTTAAGAGAAATGCTAACAATGTTCATTAATGGCCCGCATCCAGGTTTAATGAGGCATGTCAATATGCGGACTGGGCAACATCAGTGGCATAATAGTGGTGGTAAATGGGAGTAATTGTATCCAATTGTACGGCACAGCTTCCAGGAATGAGCCCGAACTGCCAACTGACAATGACAGAGCAATTATGGGAAGGCAAGCGAGCTGTGTCAAATTAGCACTTGGTGAGAACTCATTTTTCAGAGATGTGCTTGCTCTACACCACCACAAGTGATAGCTGCTTTATTGTGAGTGATAGGGAGACCAGCACTTAGACTGATGTTCTGATTTGTCAATAGCTGTATTTGAAAGCTTAGTGTCACAAATATATAGAGATATTCAGGGAGAGAGGCACACTGCTCATGATCCGAAGGATAAGAACATTGCCGAGAAGGTCATCTGTCAGTGTGAGCTGTCAGAAAGAGATCACACTCTCTGAAAAGGGAACATTCAGCCGACTTAAGTAATTACCTTTGACTGAGATTTGAAGATGTCTTCTTTTGTTGGCCTACATTGACTGCATAATTTATAATTTACTGCAATCAGCAAAGGGCCAGGAATTGTAACTAAGAAAATTCTTATTTTATTCCCCATAATTGCTTTATTTCTTTCTCTTTTTTTAAACTCCTTTAGCACTTCAAAAGTGTAAGTGGGAAACTGATGAAATTGATTTTTTTCTTTCTTAAACAGCTCATCCTCAAGTACATCAGAAACAATATATTTACTTTTGACGGTTGTTTCACAGAGACATAGCTCTCTACCATCACCCTACATAAGGTATAAAAAAAAAAAAACCTCTTTATCTCCAATGCATTTTTCTTGCTTTGTGGGATTACTATTTAAAGAGGAAAAAGGAATAATTCATTTTTGTCCTTTTAGTGCAGAAGAATAAGAAAGAAAAAAAAAAGGAGTGCTAAGTACTGAAATTATAATCGCATCCCCAGATGCTCATTAGTTTGATTGAGTTGTCAGAACTATAAAGAGATAAACATTATAACAAATATTCCAGAACTATATGCATTAGTAGAATTTTCAATTGTTGTCTTTTTCTTTCTAGAACATATTACATGATCGATGTTTGTAAAAATAATTCCTTTACCTTTCATAAGTTTATAAAAAAATACATTTTGCAATATATTATATTCTGAAGCATAATAAGCATTAAAATTTTATGTTTATATACTTCTAGGAAAGTAATTACTTAATTTTGTTAGATAAAATATAAAATGCAGTCATAACAGGGTAGCTTATAATTTTTTTACTCCCTAGATTAAAAAAAGAATCTCTGAAGTAATAGTAATCTTCTACTATTTGGCATTATTATAAAATTCTTGCTGATTTTTTTTCCTAATAGTGACCAATTGATTAATGAATTGTAACTAAAAATTATCAAGATTATCCTGCCTCTGGCAAAAAGTGTTAATTCTAGGTGTATTGATTTACTGTAGAGATATTGACAAAAGAATTAATTTAAGTACTTTAAGTCAATATTACTTTAGTAGAAACTCTACCTTTTAGGTATAAAGAAATACTATTGGAACCCTCTTCTATTAATATGTCGTAAAATTAATGTCACATAATAAACGGTCATTTCTTTCTATCTTAAAGTCTGCATAGGTTCACACTGCTCTTTTTTTTCCCCCAAGACCCAAAAAGCACTCATATTTGAAATTAGTAATTATAGGTTTTTGGATGTTTGTTAATATATTTAATATTTCCTCTAAATTTGAATGATTCTGCTAAAAAATATTTTATTTTCTATAGTTTACCATTTAGAACTTGAGATTATTTAAATTACATACTTTAATGTTTGAAGAAACAGTTTTTAATTATTTTGAAATATTTCAGAATTCTTTGAACCATTCACTTTCCCCATTGTAGAAAGCTATTTAATTCACAGTGCCTTGAGTACAGGCCCATCATCTATTTTATAGTGACTGTGCCACTTAATAATGGAATAGTGCATCAAAGTAGCACTTAGGTCTCAAATTGTTATGTATGACTGTCAAAGTGATAAGAAAAAAAGAATTAAAAAAATAAGGTGGGGGGGGCAGAAAAACCGTTGATTTGTCTTTACTACTGAAATGTGAGTTTGTCAGCCAAGTTCTGAAATCACAACAGCATTGCAGCCCCAGCGAGATGTTGAAAACTTGACAGGTACATATTTTTTTCAAGTACAAGCACTTTTATAATGAAAACTAAATACACAAATCTTTTTTTTTTTTTTCTTGACAGGTAGTTGTTGCCAATGGGATTTAATGCTCAGGTTCAAGTTGTCAAGAGAAATAACCAATAGGCAATCCAAAGAGTCACAATACAGGTATTCAAAGGTAAAAAGCCTGGCTTCTGTGATATACTGAAAGGATTTGGGTGTATAATTAAATAAATCCAAAATATTGGCACTTAATCTTCCCCCTAATGACAAGTAGAGCCCATCACAGCTTCTCTCGAGGGAACAAACTATAACTTGTTTAGTGGTCATCAAGGCTTTTGTTCTTTTTACTTCATCATTTAAAGATGAATTTGCTTTGGTCTGTCATTTTTTCATTTATCATTGCTTATTCTCAGAAAGAATAAAAGGTTAAACCGTGATTCAGTATTGAAATTCTGTCGTCTTAAATATTTTTAAAATCTTCCTAAATATCCATATATCCAGAACTATTTACTTCTGAATTTGATTTAGAGCATAGCCTACGTATATAATTTCTCTGGGTATATTTCATGCATACATAAGTGCCCTGATAGCCACTATTAATACCTACAATGGTGCCCAGTGTGTGGTGATTATTTACCTGCTGGCAGCTTCACTATATTTCCAAAAACCTTGTGGATGTGCCTGGATGTTTTGTGTAGAGAGACAGAAGGAGACCTGTAGTTGTAGCACTGTTTCCTAGAAATTATAAATTGCAACTGGTTGTCACCCACTGCTCTATATAGATTCATCTTTCAGAATTACATTCAGCCATTTGCCTGGAGCAAATGATATTTTTGACAGGTGAGTGGAATTTTGCAAGGATAGATAACACTACACAAACCACGTATGAATAACTCCTGAAACTACAACTCCCATCATGCCCTGCAACTGAACGTTAAATAATCATTACTTCAGAAGTTGTCATTTTATTTTATTGTGGTAATACTTAATATGAGCTCTACTCTCAATATTTTTAAGTGTACGAAATAGCATTATTATCTTTTGCACAATGTTGTGCAATAGATCTCTAGCGCTTATCCATCTTGCATAACTAAAATTTTACACCCATTGATTAGCAACTTCCTTTTTACCCTCTCCCGCCAGCCACTGGTAACCACCATTTGATTTTTTGCTTCTATGAGTTTATTTTAGGTAGTTTCTATAAGTGAAATCATGTAGTATTTGTCCTTCTGTGACTGATTTATTTCACTTAGCATAATGTCCTTCTGGTTCATCCATGTTGTTGCATATTGCAGGATTTCTTTCTTTTTAAGGGTGAATGATATTCCATTTTATGTGTATACCACATTTTTAATTCATTCAGCCATCAAAAGACATTTAAGTTGTTTTCTTGGCTATTGTGATTACTGCTGCAATAAACGTGGAAGTGCTAATATCCCTCTGAAATCAAGGGGTTCATTTTTTTTTTTCATAAATACCCAAAATTTGAACTACAAGATCATATGGTTGTTCTACTTCTTTATTTTGAGCAATCTCCATATTGTTTTCCATAGCACTGTACCATTTTGCATATCCACCAACAGGGTACGAGGGTTCCAATTTTCCATCTCCTTGACATCATTTTTTTTAATAGCCATTCTAAAATGCGTGAGGTGATATTTCATTTTGGTTTCGATTTACATTCCTTCAGTGATTAGTGAAGTTAAGCAACTTTTCATATACGTGTTAGCCATCTGTATATCACCTTTGAAGAAATGTCTATGAAGTTCCTTTGTCCACTTTACAATCAGGTTATTTGGGGTTTTTGTTTGTTTATTTTTTGCTACCGAGTTGCATGAGTAATTTTTATATTTTGGATATTAACTTCTTATCAGATATATAGTTTGCAAATATTTTCTCCCACTCTGTAGGTTACCTTCTCATTTTGTTGATTTTCTTTTGCTGTACAGAAACTTTAGTTTGATGTAGTCCCAAATCAGAGATGTTTAATAAATTGAAGCTATTATTGCATATTAAATTGCTTGACTATTTCATTCCCTCTATAACCAGGTTCAAGGTTGCTATGAGAAAAGAAAACTGGTGGTCACATGACTTTACCATAAGTGTACATGGAATTCCTGTTACACACGAACTGGCTTAGAACTTTGCTTTTCTAATCAACAGAGACAAAACAAATTATAATCTGATTAATTGCTGAATGATTGATACATAATTTGCCTGATGTAGTCCCACTATCTATTTTTGCTTTTATGGACTGTGCTTTCAGTGTCATATTCAAGAAATAATTTCAAACACTAATGCCAAGAAGCTTCTCCCCTGTATTTTCCTCCAGATATTTTACAGTTTTAGGTCTTACATTTTACTCTTCAATCTATTTGAGTTTATTTTTTTATGGTGTAATTAAGATAAATGTTCAATTTCATTCTTTTGCATGTGGATATCCAGTTTTCTAAGCGCCATTTGTTAGAGACTATCCATTCTTCATATGTCATCAAAAGATTAATATGAACTTTTTTGAATCAGGTCTCAATCCACAGAAAGCAAATTAACATGACAACCTTAGAAATGAAACTCAATACAATTCATCTCTTCAGACTGTTATCATAGAAGTTTCTACATTTTCTTACTCTTTCAGGAAGTAAAAATTAGAGTTCTCTTGAAAACTATTTTCAAAAGACCAATGCAACTTAAAGAATCATTTTAGTGTTTATGCCTCCAAATGTACACAGATATACTCATCTTTGATATTTTTCCCTTTCCTTTATTTTACACATGTAATTTATCGGCAATTTTTTTTCTATGCTACTTCCAATATCTATTCTGGAAACTTTCTACCCCTAAAACTTCTAAAGCTCTCTAACCAGTCTCCAGGCATTGCCTCTTCTACAATTTATTTTTCATGTGTAGCCAGAGGGATCTCTTTAAAACAAAAATCAGCCATGATCATTTGTTGATTCCATTACATTTATGTTAAAAAATAGCCAAAGGTCCTAACTGACTTGATGCTCACATTAGAAAAAATCAAATCACACTAAAATTCTTGATAATCCCTGCTCTTTTGAGCTGTCTTTTTTGTCTGATCCATAGTTGCACTGACCTAAATTCTCATTTTGGGTTCAGCATTAGTATTCCTTGTTCTGAGAAAGATTTTACTCCCTCTCCAACAATGTACATAAGTCTCTCTGAATATATTAGTAGCACAGTGACTTAAATGTGCCTCTATCATAGCATCTGATATTGAACATTTTATTTGGGTGCCCTTATTCCCAATTGAATATGCTAATTTTGAGGATTGGCACTGAGTTTTATTCATAATCTTGTCTTCTGAGACTAGCAGAGTATTAGATATTGTAGACCCTTAACAAAATTGGTTGAATGAATAAATGAATGGATGAATGAAGTATTTCCTGAGGAACTATTGTATTACATTTAATTAAGTATAATTAGAATATCTAAATTCAAGTCTTAGTTATATTACCTTGAGAAAGGAAGTTTGATTTTTAGCTTAATCACTTAAAAAAATGGGGAACCTTCATAAAGTTGTTGGGTGGTTAAATAAGATATTTACAGAAAATACAGAGCCTACTGCTTAGGAAGGCTTCAATAAATGTTCGCTTCATGTTTTTCCTTTTGCATTTTTTTAACTGAACAATTCTATTGAAAACATTTTCAATTAATTTATTAAAGAATGGAACTTCTCTTGGGATGATTTTTAGGAAGAGAGCAGGTAACAGAAGAAAAATATATTTAGTATTTAGTCTAAATATGACATAGTTGTGATTTTTTTTCTTATCCCATGTATTTTAAATCAAATAAGTCTCATTTGTCCTCGTGTTTACAATGATGTAGCACTCAAACAATTCTGACTGTTTTCTTAAAATGCCTTAAATATTTACTAATAAAGGCAAGATAGGGGATTTCACTTGGCTATTTGAAATCCATCCAAATGGCTCAAGGTTACAGGACTCTGAGTTAATGGGATGAGATTTGTGTTTTACTAGGCAGCTTTCTAACATATTGTCATAAAAGAACTGAATGAAATATTACTGGCAGTCTTCTTCTAAGAAAGAATCTTTCAGCTTGCAGTTATAATTTCCAAAAAGTTACAGACTTCTAAAATATACTACACATCAATGTGTAAAGGCTTATAAGAGAAATCATGTGAACTAGTTATTTCCATGAAGAAAATGCACATAAATTTATCTGATAGTTTAAAGAAAATGACCCTACAATTTATTTGGACAAATGAAGATAAGAAAATTATTGTCATAAATAAGTGATTATATGTATATATATATGTGTGTGTGTGTGTGTGTGTGTGTGTGTGTGTGTGTATCAAAACTATACTCTAAAAATCAGTCACTATAAAAATTATAATATGCTTGAATAATCATTGCCCAATCTGAAAATTCTGCTTTTCTAAATCTTTATATGCCTGCAAAATGTTTCAGGATTTGCAGTGCTATTAAATCTTTCTGTATATATATTTAACAAAAAAAAATTCACAAAATATAAACCATGTCTATTAAAGTATATTTAATGGTATTGCTTTTCTTGGTTTTCCATGCAGGATTTACAATTACATATTAATCCAGATTCCTTAGGCATTGTTTCTTAAAATTGGAATGTATATACAAAATATGGAAAATAAGTGAACGTATTTCAAAATTAGTAGGTTATTTGATCCTGTCAGATTAGCCATAAGGTAATTCTATAGCAAAGTCTTCCTCACTCCTTTTAATCTTCACCATTTCCATCTAGAAGGCATGTTGAACTAGACAAAGCCACAAGTGAAGCATTCTCTTTAGATACTTAACCCTACCAAGCCTTCAGCAAAATCTTCTCTGGTTTCAGAAAGATAAATGAAATTGAGAAGCAATAGCATATGGCTTGACTTTTTTTTTTTTTTTTTTTTATGGAAAACACAACTACTCTGGCTGGTAACGATGAAACAAACCAAACCTAGTGTGCTCACCATTTGAAGTCTAAAGTCAGCACTTTAAAACAATGAGACAAATATTAACAATGTTTTCCTTTTAATTCTAACACCATTTTATTTATGACACTGAGATTTAACTCTGAAGTGACAACATCTAATGTGCCAGTTTGACATCAGAAAAAGTTTAAAACCAAAAGCAGGTGAACATCTATTATTTTTAAATGGTGTAATTTTTACTCAGATAAGTTTTCCAATGTATTTAGGAGTTGACCTCTATCATGATTTTTTTCAAGAGCAAAAGAGAAAATATCTCAAAAATAGAAAATAAAGCAAGCCTTCATAAAGTAGAGCATAGACTTTTCAAACAGCAATTCTCTCACTTCCCTATGAACATCAATAGCATTGCAAACCAGACATGTAACAAAAAAGAGAAATACAATATACCCTGAAAGTAGAAAACAAGGTCAGAGGTGAGGCTTTAGCTAAAAGACTTTCTTTAGGCAACAGAGACAGCAAATCAAGCTTAAGCTTTTTTTTTTTTTTTTCCTGTTCAAATCCTCATAAAGAAGCATAAGACCTCAGGTTTTTATTTTTAATTTTCCTTCCATGAAATGCTATATTAACACTTTTCTACACATTTTATACATAAACCAGCACTGAAAAAGACTATTAATTAAAAAAAAAAAAAGGAAAGAAAAAGGAAGAGAGGGCAAGAGGGCTAACAGGAGGGAGAGAAGACAGAAGAGGAAAAGGGAGGAAGACAGAAAGAAAAAAAATATGAAAAGAAAGGAGGAAGGAAGGTAGAGAGAGACAAGACACAGAGAGAGAAAGAGGAAAAGGAAAAGGAAGGAAAAGGGAGAAAAATTGAAGTGAGGGAGAGAAATATATTCATGTTAATCTGGTAAATCTTATTTGAGTAAGCAAGCCACACTATTAATGGAGAAATCTAAGAAAGTTTCACAGCATAAGGACATTCTGAATAAGTTTACCAGGTATGAGACCAGATTTCTTTATTTCCTATCTTTCATCTACTTGATGATTTCTGAACTTATTATTCTTTTGTTCCTTTTATTAGATAATTCTTATAAAAGAACATCTACCAGTTTCTTCACTACTAATTTGTTGTTTACTTATCTTTCTGAAGTATTCATCTACTGGTGACTTACTTCTACCTCTAATTATGTATTTTTTATTTGTTCCTCTTTGCTTTATCCCTTTCTCTTTCTACGTTAAAACATCATGTTATCATAGAGATACATGTGATAATATTATTGGTTTTTCTTTAAGTCTGGCCTTAAAGAATAGACCGATAGCAAAGTGGAGTCATTAGATTAATAATCTGTTTCAATGCCCTGAGTTAACCTTATTCAAAGCTTATTTCCAAAGAATAGATTGTTGGTTACAGAAATAAATGTACTTATTTTAATCAATAATTATTTAAATACTTTATAATTAATCAAGACTAATATAGAGAGAATATAAAATGTTTTAACTCTGATATGGTACTTTATTAAATAATAAATTATGTCAATCATTTGTGAGATTATTATTCACTTGTACAATTGCATCTGATTGTCACTTATTTTATTCTATCCTAAAATGTCCTTAGCCAATAACAAAGGTGTCTATTGTGTAGTAGAAATCTTTGTGGGGAGCATTATATTTGTAAATGTACCTAAGAAATAGAATGAAGGGACTGTTACTAAATTTGTAGTAGGGGAGGGGAATACACGGTTCTATCTGAAAGAAGAGGGGCACAGAACACTGTACAACAATTCTCCCTGAAACATCTGAAAATTGATCTCATTTTGAGCTGAAGTCCTTACCAATCTCACCTCAACAAAGTGCCCAAATGACTTTTTTAAAGGATACAGCTCAAACTAGGAGAGAATGAGGGAAAGGGCAGTTTTGAAACTTACAGTGTTTCTATAATCAATACTCTGCTCCCGAACAAAAGTGTAAAGAGGCTCACAAATGTACTAAACCACATTTCATAAATGACATCGTAATTGCTGGCACTGCCCAGCCTACCCTGGCCTTAGCATTGCCAGGTTTTAAATTTATTTCAAACTGTTCTTCCCAAGTCTACCTAATTTTTTTTTTTTTTTTTTGGTCCAAATAGCAGCAACTCACAGTGAACAAAGCTTCAGGATTTTTTTTTTT
The DNA here is from genome assembly GCF_000151845.1 of Pteropus vampyrus. Taxonomy (NCBI): domain Eukaryota; kingdom Metazoa; phylum Chordata; class Mammalia; order Chiroptera; family Pteropodidae; genus Pteropus; species Pteropus vampyrus. The sequence continues at coordinate 1,110,326 of NW_011888987.1, read as the reverse complement.
TTTTTTTTACTTACAGCTAAATTTAACTTTACCCATCCAATAAAAAAGAAATAAGGGAGCCTTTATTATCTCCCTGGATTTCTGGGTATGATACCACATCATAGAGAAGTGGTTATTAGAGACAATGGCCTACCAAGGTGAAGTTTGTAATAAAGCCTATTATGTGATTTCACCATTGACACTAATGGAATGTAACAGTGATTTAAAATGATTTAATGGTTCCCAGGTTGTGCTCTAATAGTGCTCTTTATATTATGATGTATATCACAAAACCTAATGTGGCTGTTGTGATATATTGACAGTATTCATGCTGTTTCATTTTTTTAGGGGAATTTAAAAAACTGTCAAAGAGGAAAATTAATAGGCTGCAACTGCTTTATTATCAAGGATTCTGTTTTTTAAATGTGCATAAATTTCCATTTGGTGCCACTCTTAGGCTAATAAATTTATTTGCAGTTTTATTCTGAGGTAATAAAGTGTGTATGTGTGTACATTTGTGTGTTTATGTATCGTATAGCTAAAGATATATATTTGTATGAAATCTGACTTGGAGAAGACTGCACTGTTATTTTATAATATGTATACAAAATGGTTCTGTTACATTAAAATGTACCTGAAGGAATATTGCAGAAGAAATCATAGTTTTATTATGTGAGATAAAATTATCTAGTTTGATTTGTGAAGCAGAAGGCTAAGGTACTAGCTCACCAGTAACAAAAACAAAAACCCTTGGGTAGTTGTTATTTGAGCTCTTAGGTTTCTGAGTAAAAGGAGAATAGAGAGAATTATTCAAAAGAGCAGAAGTGAAGCAGCAGCTATGCTGTTGTTAATTAAGCATCATAAGATGCTTGATTTTTAAGTATTGAGGCATAGTTTGAATTCAAAGAGGAGGTGGACAATGTTATAAAATTTAAGCCTATTATTTATTGAAAGTTGTTGAACTAGATAGTTATAGATGAGGGGAAAGAGAGAGTTTTCAAGTGCCTCCATATTCCACCTCTCAAATGTTTGATCACTACTTCTTAATATCTGGTCAGTTTTTTCTCTTTATATTGTCCTACTTTCCCCATTTACAGATAGCATTTATTTCTTAAGAAATGTAAAAGACTTTCTATGAATCCTACTTAATTTATGAAATCTTCTTCTTTTCCAGCCCACAACAATTTTCATGTCTCTGCTCTTTTATATTCAGTTAATATCCAGTTCAGTCATTTGCTATTTCATAAGTATATTTTAAGTAAACATATGAAAAATGGTGCATACTATCTATTTATTTGATAAGGTTGTATACAACTTCACTCAACTCTACTGCTATCCATGCCTTCGTGTGGTAAAACATGCCTTCATTTGGTAAAGGAGGCTGCCGTATTTTATTGGGTAGCTATTAGCATTGAAACAGATAGAAAGGTTTAACCAAGTAAAGAGTCCAGAAATAAGTTCAAGCACACATTGGAATATAGTAAATGACAAAGGCAACAATTTAAAGCAGTATACATTAGCTGTATTAATTGGACAACTAGCTGACCATTTTAGGGAAAAAATGGAGCAATAAATGATTGCAACATTTTTTGCTTTAAAAATTTATCCACGGTAGATCAAAGACTTAATTGTAAAAATTGAAACCATAAAAATTCCAGAGGAGATCATCAGCTAATTAAAAAAATAATTTGTTGTGATTTGAGTAGAGGATGCCATCATAAATATAGACAACCATAAAGAAAAAAGATGGATAGGTTTGGCCACATAAAAATTAAAAACTTTAATATGGCTTTAAAAAAAGTACAAACCACATCAAAGGGCAAACTAGAAGAAATACTTGCCATATTCAAAAATCCTAGTAAATATTTAACATTTTTTTTAAATCAGTAAAATGATCAACCAAATAGAAAGATAATGATTAAAGTACAGGAATACGTATCACAAAAAATGGCAAAAGTGGTAAAAAAACAAACATAGATCTATGCTCAAATTCAGTCATAACAAAATAAATGCATTATGGTAATAATTTTTTTTACTTAAAGTTTTATAGTTTTTAATACTCTCGGGGGTATGAATAACATGCATTCTATGTCATTGATGATATCAATTCAATTTTTAAAAGCAGTTTGCAAAATTTACCAATATTACCTGATAAACATGAAAATGTACTTACCTTCATAAGTAACCGTTAAAATGAGGTACTGTTATATGCATCAAAAAATGGCTAAAATTAATGAGACATTTAACAATACAATCTAATAATAAGATATAAAACAGCAGGAGCTCTTATATTTTTAATGAGAGAATAAATTGGTACAACCAGTTTGGAAAACTGGCACCATTATCTCAATTTGAACATAAGCATAATTTATGACCTGGCAATTCAACTCCTACCTACATAGACAACCAAAAAAATTGCATATATACACTGTGTTTAGAACACCATTATTTCTAATATCCACAGACTGGAAACCTAAATGTTTATCTGCTGTAAAATGGATAAATTAATCAAGTGGTATTCATAAAGTAAACATTGTGCAACACTGAAAATGACACAACTTCTGATATACATAGCTAAAATAAAGAATCTGTTAAAAATAATGTTAAGTGAAAGAAGCCAGATACAAAACTAATTCCATGTATATAATGTATAGAGACCAAACAAAATTAGACTTAGATGTCAGTATAGTGGTTACCTTTGAGGAAGAAAAAAAGGTAGGAGTAGTAATTGGAATGGTCCAAAGGATACTTTTGGATCTCTGCCAATTTGTATTTCTTGACCTGCCTGGTGGTTACCTAGATGTTCACTTGTGATCATTGTTTGAGCTTTATATTTATTTTTGTACAAATGATCTGTATGTTATACTTTATAATATTTTTTTGAACAAGAAAGGGCAAGTTAAAAAAAAGAAAAAGTACAGTCATACTATTCATAATTTTGTAATACTCAAAAAAGAGAAAGCCAAAACTATAGGTTCTCATAATGATCCTTAATAAAAACAGTAACTTCTAAGCCAGTAGGTGAAGACTAGAAAAGTAAATATAGATATAACTGGTTAGTAGACTCATCATCCATTGATTTTAACCTTTGAGTACAATTCTGCCATTCAATATAGAATTATAAAATTCACAGAAAATAATATTTACTTTT
>NW_011888987.1:1101334-1105811 GCF_000151845.1 Pteropus vampyrus | reverse complement strand
AGAGATAAGTAATAATCATACCATTGTGTGTTAATAGCACACCATATCCCATCCTACTCTATTTGAACTTTCCATGAAAACAATAGTCTGGTGGTGAAACAGTTTGTCATGGATACTAATAAAAAATTGCCTGAGATATCCTGATGGGATTCCTCCTGCATTTGTTCATTCTGCCCCTAAGACCTGGGAATTCACTAAAAAAAAAAAAAAAAAATGAGATTTTTCTCTGTCTCTCGTATTCTGACAAAAATTGTGCACAAATTCATAACATCTCAAGGGGGACAAGTAGGTAACATGTGCAGAAGGGTTTTTAGAATATAATTATACATTGATTAATTATTTTAGAGTGCTGAATGGCAAGAGGACAGGTTGATGGAGGGGGAAAATCATTTGTTTTCAACATCAATTTTTTCAAACATACAAGCAAAAAAAAAATGTTCGTTTTTGTTTCTTGTTTTGTATAGCACCTTGACCTTGGAGAGCTGGGAAGGTTTCTACAGCACAGAAATAGGCAAAATGCTTTCCCCATGTGACCTTAATTTTTTCTAAAACTAATAGTGTGTAATCATTACTGGAGTTTTCTCTTTCCAAAGAATCTATATAGTAAGTTTGGAGAAATAAATGGGAGAATGACTAAGAAATACAAGAAGACAATAAAATAAGATTTGAATAATTATTATCTTATTTTGTTTTCAACTTTAGTCTCTAATGGGTCATATCTAGTACCTTAATTAGCAAAATCAAAATAACAAAAAAATGTCAATTTCCTGCACTTTCTCTTACTTTTTTTTTCTATTTCAGCCTGTAGCAATAATTATATTTTCCAATGCAAAACACCTCATTTAAAATGCAAGCTTCCCAGAAGTTAGCCAGCTCTTACATGCTCAAAGTGGCAGAATAAGAAAATCATTTTTTTCTGACATCGTCCCCTGTTAAAACTCCTTTTGATACTATAATGAATATGAATCAGTGACCGTATAAATAAATTTCTATGTCAATATTTTTTATTGTAAAATATTTTGCCCATTGGAGTAAAAAAATAACAAAGGGCTTTACAAATCAGGTAACTAGCACACTAGCACACTTGTAATTTATATCTTGCATGAATAGCCTTTAAATCACAGCTGACCTCATATGTGTATGTGTTTGTGTGTGTGTGCATGTGTGTGTACGCATGCACACACAGTGGAAACAATTCATCAAGTAAGTTACCCCTTTTCCTTTCAAATCCACTTGTATTACTAAAAGGTTGAGTAAAGACCTCTGGGGAACAAGGGCAATTTTTGACATGGGTCTCAACAGATTAAACTATGCAGGGACAATACAGAATACATTGGAGCAATAACATTATCACATCATAGGCTGATTGAGAGGCATTTCCTTGCATTCCTGTCCTTTTACCATAAGCCAATAGTAGCCACAGGCATTTGACTGGAGAGCCTGGAGGATTGACAGGCCTGGCAGTCATTACACGCTGGATTGAATACTAGATTACTCCAAAGTGGCTGAGGGTCAGGGATCAGTGTGTTCCCTTTTGGCACTAAATGACTTTAATATCCTTACTGTATTAGTCAATTACTTTAAAGCTGCTGCTCTCTGAGCTCTCTCTGCCCCCCTGCAGTTTACTATGGACATTTGAATTGCTCCCATACTTAACCCCCACATCTGCTTTCAGCTGTCAAAAGAACAGTGCTATCAGTGGAGCTATTGACAATATGAAAAGAACGGAGATACTTGCTAGAGGTGTCAAGTGCCTCTTTCTTTTGGCTGCTTAGTTTAAAAAAAATAAAAAAACTAAATAACTCAGTTATAAAGGTGGTCCTCAGAGAAAAGAAATTCAGTGTCTTTTATTGACATGTAAAGTGACCAATAGGAAAAAAATATATATTGGAGTTGATTTCTTTACCATTTACTTCCATAAACTATGAATGATATATGTATCTATGTGGGTTTTTATTACATTTTATAAACACATACTTTGCATATAACTGTGAAAAAATGTGCACCAAAGTAAGGACTTATGTCAAAATCTTTATGTCATTTCACAAGGGTTCCAGTGATAATGGAGAATTATACTGCACTTCTCAATTTATTGGTTCAACACTGAAGAATTTTATATCATAGCCACTGAACTTTAAAAGGTCTGGTGTGGCTTGGTGTTAAACTAACATGTCTAAATTAAAAATGTGCTAAGCTGATTTGAAATTTTAAACTACTTGAAAGACATGCCTTCAGTGTTTTGGAAAAAGTGATATGATTCCCACACAAGAGCACATCTGTTGAGCGGGCCCTGACTTTTATGTGTGTGTGTGTGTGTGTATGTGTGCATAGTCTGCTTGCTTGTGAGTGTCAGCGAGATCATATATAAGTCACAGTGGTACATGATAATAAAGAACATCACAGGAATTTGATCAGATTCTTAAAAGCTATTTCATATAGAAATTAAAAATAAATAAGACAGACTTACAGATAAGTTAACACATTGCTGTTAGCTTATTTATACCAGAATCTGGAAAAATCACTATTTCCAATTAAAGGGACTCTTCGAAGTAAAAAGATGTAATTATTTGATCGGAAAGTACTCCTTAACTATTTTGCTAAGTTTTCATTACTGATTTTGACTTTTGTGTATACTAAGTTACATGTAAATATAAGTAATTTTTCACAACATAAAATTTAAGTAAGAGCTTTATTTTTCTACGTAATGATTAAATTAAACACAATAAAACATTTTTCACTTGTCTCTAAAAATTTGAACCCGTAGGCTGTGATTTCAGGGACTTTCTACCTCCTTGTATAGAAAAGATTCTTCTCAGATATGAAAACACTATAAAACACCATGTCAGCAAAAACATGATATAGCCGACTCAAGTCAAAAATGGCAAAGAAATTGCAAGTTTACTTTGTATTAAAATCATTCGAAATTATAGTTTTTGTCATAACGGTTGCATTTTTAAGGCATTATAAAAGGAGAATAGCATAAAATTAGGAGATTTGGGAACTGTTCTATATTATTTGCTAAACATAAAGATTTTTACTTAATTATTTAAAATAACATCAACATGATTCTAAATATTTAAAATATATCTTTAAATTTCTAAATAATACAGAACAGTTGTCAAGTCTTATAATTTCAAATCATTTTCCTTTAATTAAAATGTAATTTTTTTCGTTAATCTAACCTTTGTTAGCATAGATCTTATAAGTAAACATGAAATAAACTACATATACTTGAGCCTTTAAAAGTTAATATGATTCCTACCATAAGAAAGCAAACTGGAGGACAATAATACATATTTTTTTCAGTGCACATCTATTAAGAATATAAAGATTATTGCCTTGGGAAATGAATTTCATGATTTTGTTCATTTAAAATTTCATCAGCAAAGGATCTTTAAAAACTTAGTACTTCTTGGCAATCATGCGTCATTAACACTTTTCATTCATTTATATTTTGTTGTGTTTCACAAATTGAGTATTCCGGAGAAGAAAGGTAGCCTGACAAGAAAGTGAATGAGTCAGCCCCCTAGATAGTTGAGAAGAACAGAAGGCGAAGAATTGTAGCTGCAGCTGACAACTTCTTTAATATGAAACACTTATATTTACAATTCATAATTCAACAATAATTCTATGGGTTGCACATAAACAGAAGCATTTGATGATTTGTTTACAATCCTGATCATGACTGTTTTGATAACAGTGTGTTTCTATTAGGAAATGTTTTCAACCAATTCATTTGGAAAAGTCTATTCTTTCCTATATCTCATCATTATTTCTAACAGATAACATCCTCTTGCAGTTTATCACATTGCATTTTTGTAAGAAATATACAGTTTGCATCACCAAAGATTAACTTCCTCTTCCATTCTGTCATGATGTTTAGGTGGATGCATTTAAATTATATTTCCACTAAAATATATATCACAAAGTAAATTGAATATTTTTTCACAATGCTATGTATTGCCTTTTAAATATATAAGAATGATCATCATTTGCAAAGTAATGACTAAAATTTGCAGAGTAAAATACTATGAATTGTCTTCTAAAATACAAATATCTACAACAAACTGTTAATGTAATATCTAATTTTTACTTTCACAGATTTTATTTTTGCTTCCCTAATATAAGGATTCAAATAAGCAGTGGGAGTGGATACTCCTTTTTTTTCAGACCTGGTGAGTAATGAAGTAGACAGCCCCCTAACCCATTATGCTTTCATTTGTGGAGTGGGAGTGCAGTTAACTTTCACAGCACAGAAAAAGGTACATATCGTTTATGACAGTAAGAAGTACAACATGCAGAATTATGATCTATGCATTTTAAAATTTTTAGTCAGTAATTACACAGAAAATTAATTAACCAGGGTCTTTAAGAGTTTCCTCTCTGTTATAGTACATAATGTGAATATTTTATAATGATATATATCGTACATCATTTAATATTTTCTGATTTTAGAAAGAATTTATAATTTCTGAAA
>NW_011888987.1:1094622-1100054 GCF_000151845.1 Pteropus vampyrus | reverse complement strand
GATGACTACCTCTGTAGTTAGGCTTTACTATATTCTTGCAATGCAGAATATGCACTATTTTATTCTATTGCTGAGATCAGGCTATTAAATTAAGAGCATCTCACATTCATGAAAAATACCCTAACATGCACATTTTGGGTTGGAATTTATTAGTTCTGCGAATGACCTTAACTATTACCTGTATGTTTTCCAAAAAACTCTTTGTATAATAAATAAAATCCCCTTGTTAATAATATTACTGCTACATTTACTTTTGCTCCATATTAGACAATCTTCACTCTTCTTAACAAGTGGTCAAATTCATATTTCTACATGGCCAAATATAGACAAATATTATTGGAGATAAAATTCTACAGACTAATAAACTTCCAGAGCCATTCTCCTTCCATAACAAATGGAAGGAGAATAGCTCTCTTTCTCTCACTCTTTTTTTCTTTTTTTTAAGCTTAAGACGTTTCATTATTGGAACTTGTTTGAGCTAGAAAAGCATGTATCCTGGTTTGGCCAATCAGGTTTTCAGTATAAACATGCAGGCTAGAATATGGTATTTTTTAAAAATTATATTCCTGAATTGATCTAATATATTGGTATTCTTCTTTCAGAACCTTATTGTAGAGCATAAGAGGATTAAAATGAATTCTAAAGTTCCTTGGTTTCCTTCAGGACATACCCAGAAAGATTTAACACTGACAAAAGCAGGATCAAAAACACTTCACGTTCAGGGCACGGTGAAAAGCTTAAATGTTTGGAATCCATTTGTAAAGGTAGCATTTTGGATTGAATTATCTGTGGAGAATAATCCATCTTGAGGGAAAACTTATGAAAAAAATCATGTAAGATTATCAATCTAATGTGGTAAATCCAGGGTAAAAAAAAGATTCAGCATCCTGGTGCTATTCATGCTTTCAGTGTTCATTGAGCATCTATGTTTTTGCTACCTCTGATCCACTTTATATCATATACTGGGATAAAGGTGATCATATCCCTCTATCTCATAAATCCTTATTTATATTGCAAAAAGACGTAGCTGAATTTTGGCTCTTTTCCTCTGCTATGAATTAAAAATACATATATATTCTTTTGATATATAATGTAGGTCTGTTATCATGTCTATTAATTTAAAGTGATAGAATCAAGAGAAAGAGGACCAGAAAGCTCTATTTCCTGGTATAATATTCGCTTTTAAGTATTCAAGTATTAAAATGATATTTGCCTCATGAGTTGGCTTTAGAATGCTTTTCCACATAGGTATCCTGAGCTTAAGTAGATGAAGCCTTGTGACTCTCAAGTGGTAATGATTCAAAATATAATTCACATGAGAGAGTTAAACACATACTCATAATAAGCCTATATGAGCCATCCATTACAAGGGTTTCCTTTATTTTCTATGCCAGAGTCACAAAATAACTTCAAACTTTGTCCCAGAGATGAAATCAAAAGTCCACCTAATATACATTAAAAGGACATCTCTGTGGATTTAAACCAAGACCTGATTATTCAGGAGCAGCTTATTTGGCTTGTGGCTAAGTCAAAGTTTGCTACTTCTGGGCATGTTTGACTATAGGGAACTCGCCCTCATTTTCATCCTTTAGCCTGTTCTGAAGGATGTGAAAAACACATAACTTCATTTTTACTCATGTGGTTTTGAATGAGATCTTATTTGACTCATCTTCTTTAGAAGTGGAAAAAAAATTTAAAAAAGCTTTTGCATGTGCAGGGATTTGGGGATTTATTTTTTCTTCTCTTTTCATTTTCTTTTTTCCCTTGACAGAATTTCTGGTCTTTAGGCATTTGTAAGGTCTCTGTTTCATTCTTCAAACCAATCTCTGACATATAGGTAGGAGATGGGGCATACAGGACATAGGAAATGGATTTCTATCTATAGGATAACTTAAAACTTGGAAGACCACAGGTCACCATCCTGGGCAGAACACTTCAGCTAAAAGTATCTCCACGCATCTTAGGCTAACACAGCATTCAAGGGGATGAGCCCTTTTTGATGCCAGTCATTGAGATATAGAACCCTATTCTGACACAATACTCTATCTTGCACAAACTATTAAAGCTTATTTTTTAAAAAAATTTATTGTATCTGAACTTTCTCTAGTCTATATGTTATATACATTTTTAATTTGGGTACTAACTTAGCTATACAAATGAGAAATTTTGGTGCAAATGACAAACAAAAACAGAGATGTACTCATCTTACCCAAGATCCAGATCATGTCAGGTGAACCACACTCTTCAAAGAGAACAGAGTGAGAGAAATCCAATGCTATGGAGCTTGGTAGAATCAGAAATGATTGCAAAATGGTTTCTATAAAGAATAAAATGTGTACTACAGTAGAAAAAGTATGTGAAAACTTTGAAAACACTTTTGATTCAGAATTGAATTCATGTAAAAAGAGACAATTTGAACTTCATTTATCAATCAGTTCAATTTATAGTATGATTATATTATTAAAAGGAGGATCGTGATTTTCATTGCCAAAGTTTTCTACATTAGTACGTTTGGTATTTTATTTTCAGTGTCAAAAAACTTTGCTGACAGTTTCAATCACAGTCAATTTATTTCAGCAAGCATTATAAATTGATACCTGGTTTATATTTCTGTTGTTTTGATAATCCATGGCTGAACTGATTTCCCTACACTATACTCATAATTTTAAAGTGTCATTTGAGAGCCAAGGGGTTTTATTTTCTCAGGATCTTATGCAGTTGAAGAAGAATTTCTTTGAGGTATTTTTGGAAAGATTTCTTTTTGGCTATGTCTATGCAATGTCAAAATAAATAGTGAAAAGTTGAAAAGTTTAGTCAATTTCCTTTATTATTGGCTTTCTATACACCCAATAAGAGTATTACTCTAAACAATATATCAACTTGTTCAATTAAAGTAACCTTTTAATTTGGTCCAATTAATCAAAACCTTTGTGCACACTGTTAAAGAATTTGCTACTCAAAGACTGTAGCAAATTCACACATAGTTAGAACCTTTGTAAGAAATATAAGTTCAGTATTACACAAGCCTCAGTCTAGTGATTTTCCCTCTATGATTTTCTTAGGAGTTTTCTTCATAAAATCCTAATACACAATATAAAAATGCATAGTAATTGGATTTTTTCCTCCACTAGTTTTCCATGGAAGCCTAGATTTGGGGCTCTTTTCTCTACATGAATCACCAAATATTTAGGAGTTAAGTTTGAGAAATTTAAATAACTGAGAAACTGAAAGCTTCCTGTTTGCAAGAAACTTTGTGTTAGGGAGGAGAGATTGCCTCCAACTGACTTAATAACAAATACCGTATCAAAGGACAGTAAGTCAGAGGTACAAGCAACATTTTAAGAAAAGTACAAGAATGAGGAGAGTTTATAGAAGAACGAGCACTAAAGACAAGATTTAAGGGATACGATTTAAAACTTAGGGGAAAGGCATTTAAACTAAAAGAACAAGATGAGTAAAATTTTAATTTACATGAGCAAGCAAGTGAATGAGTTTATGTCCTAGTGTAGATTGTGTGGAGGGATACAGTGGATATTTCAGAGCCTCAAAGAGGACAATACATTATAAATGAAGCAATTTACCATAACTTACCATAACTTACCATAGTTTCTAAAGCAAGATATTTTACAATCTTTTCTTTTCAACAACAAAAAAAATTGAGTTTAAAACTAGTAGTGTGGACTAGTTAATTTAACTTCACTCTCAGGTATAGTGAAATATTTGCGTGCTATAAATCACTCACTGAGAAGTCAAACTCATCTGACACACAATACGGTGAGAAAATTTTAAGAAATGCCATAGATATAGAAAAGTACCTGTGTTAAAACTTATCTGTTTTATTTCTAAAAAGAAGGGAGAAAAATATTATTTCACTAAATGTAGGTATAGATTTATTACCCATTATTCTTTTTGACAGTAAAGATCAGAAAATGAATTTTCTTTACTACCAGACATTAAGTCATTAATGTTGAATCATTAAGTGTTCACAATTACTATTCCCAAAGTGTCTTCTGATTCTCTGAGACTGTGCTGATATTCTTGGACCATTTTGCTGGACACACTGAAACCATGCTTCAACAATGATTCCTGGATTCGGTCGACCTTTTGAGATTCAATTAGGAAAACCCAGACAAGTTTAATCTTGGAACATTAGCTAAATTATGAAGTCTTGTTTATATGATTCTGGACATGTAGTCTTAGATGGAGACGAAACTGAATCCTTCTCAAAAAGCCCATCAAAGCATCTCTTTCATCTGTGCGTGTTGCTTTGTTGAGAAGTTTCCAACCACAGGCTCATACTACATATGCTCTGTGCAAAACTTTTTTGAATAAGTAGCATCTGGTTCATGGAACTCAGTGCTAAATTAATACTGAAGTTCCTCAAATTCACAATAATTGTTCTTAGGTTTCAAGTTGGCATTCTTTGGAATTCTCAGTGAATCAGAGGGCTCCAGTGATAGGGTTCCAAAATGCACTGTAGAAACATTACATCCTTCCAAGGGAGACAATACGAGCTGTCCATTTGATATGGTGACTCAGTTGTATGATACAACTAAAAGACAGCGCTACACCAGAGATTCGGGGTGGAAACACTCTCTGGAGAATACTAGCAGTTTGTACATGCTGGCTCTCACCTTTCCATTTTTATTTTTGTTTTGTTTGTTTTGCATATGCAGTTTTTTGGTAATAAATTAAGAGCTTGGGTATTCACATGTAAATAATTTAAATTTGATTTTTAGAAGTCTTTGTTCTTAACAGATATTTGCCCATCTGCCATGAGGAATTTTCCATTTGCCCCTTTCCACAGGCTCTAATCTCTAGCCCTGGTGCTTCCCTCCTCATTTTCTTCTTCGCTTTCTTCACATTTTTTCTATCCTGATTTTATATATCTGTATATCTATATACATATGCACACACATATACATATATATCCTTTAATATTGTCATATTCTTTTTTTATTCTTTATATTTTTTATTAATTTTTTATGGTGACATTGGTTAATGAAATCTAGTAAGTTTCAACTGTATATTTTAACAGTAAATATATATATATTTATACTGTGTATTCACCTCCCATAGTTAGATTTTTTTATGTCACCACATATTTGACCCCTTTTACCCCATCTAACTCCTTCCTCCCCCTTCCCTCTGGTAACCACTAATCTATCGTCTCTATCCATGAGTCTCTGTTTGTTTGTCCTGTTCGTTTGTTGCTCATAGGTTTATATCCCACAATTTAAGTCATATTCTTAAACAGACAAAAGAACTTTGTATTTTGCTCACCAAGTCTAGATAATGACAACTTAGGTCTTCTCATTCTTTTTCAAATGGGTCCTACAAACTCATTTTCTATAAGATAGTCTTCAAATATGTTCTAGTGACTTACTCCAAAAAGAACTGTAAAATAACAATGTACCACATTTAAAATTTTT
>NW_011888987.1:1090807-1092927 GCF_000151845.1 Pteropus vampyrus | reverse complement strand
TGAAGCATGCCTTCAAACACAGTGAACCACTTATCAAAAGCTGAGAGATTTATTATTTCGAGACATGTAAGGTAATCTGTGTTGTCATTAATTGACCACTAAGCTCATTGAGCAGACTTCAGTGCCTGCACACAACAAAAAATTCATACTTAAAAACTTAGTCTCTTTAAGTCACTAAACAACAACAACAACAACAACAACAACCAAATGTGCCAAGCAAATTTCATAAGGAAAGAACAGTCTTTTTAACAACTGGTATTGAGCAACAACACATTCACATGTAAAAGAATGAAATTGTACTGCCAACTCACACAATATACAAAAAATTAACTTAAAATATATCATTGACCTAAATGTAAGTACTAAAACTCTAAAATTCTTAGAAGATAACTTAGGAGTAAATTTTTATGAACTTGAGTTAGGCAATGTATTATTAGATATGACACCAAAAGCACAGGTGACAAAAAAAAACAGAGGATAAATTAGATCTCATCAAATTTAACTTCATAAGACATCATCGAGGAAATAATTTAAACACACACACAGAATGAGAGAACATATTTGCAGATCACATCTCTAATAAGAGACTTGTACACAGAACACATAAAGACCCTTACAAGTCAACAAGACGAAAAACCAAATTAAAAACTTGGCACAGGATTTAAATAGACATTCCTCTAAACAATGGCCAATAAATACATGAAAAAATACTCAGTATCATTAACTATTATAAAAATGAAAATCGAACCATAATGAAATATATCTTTATACCCACTAAGAAAATTAAAATTAAAAAGAGAGACATTGATAACTTTTGGCAAGAATGTGAAGATATTGGTACTGTCCTACACTGCTTGTCAAAGGTGCAACATCTTTGGAAAACATTCCAGAAGTTTCTCAAAATATTAAACACGATTATTGTATAACTCAGTAATTCCGCTCCTAGTTATATACCCAAGAGAATTTGAAACAAATGTCTACACAAAAACTTGTCCATTTATATGTATAGCAGCATTATTAATAATAGTCCAAAAAAGTGGAAATAGAACAGATATCCATCAACTGATTAATAGGTAAAGGATATGTGGAAATCCTTAAAATAAAATATTTGTCATGAATAGCAATAAAGCTCTGATTAATGCTGCAATATTGATGAACCTTAAAAATCTCACTTTAAATGAAAGAAGCCAGTAACAAAAACCACAAATGGATGATTCCATTTATATGAAATGTCCAGTACAAAGAAATCAAAAAAGACAGAAAATAGATCAGTGGTTATACAAGGAGAAGAAGAAATAATGTAAATGGGTACAATTTTTTCTCTTTGGGGTGATGAAAATGCCCTAAAATTAGATAGTGGTTTTATGCTGTACACCTGAAACAAGTAAAATATTGAAAGTCAACTTAATTGAAAATTTTAACAAAATTAAATCAAATAAACTACATCAAACCAGTGATTTCCTAGCTATTATTTCTTAGAAGGAGAAGAATTTATAAAAAATAGATGATGTTTATAGTTGAATAATTCTGCAAATATGCTAAAAACTGAATTGTATACTATAAAAAGAAGAATTTTATGATATGCGAATCATGTATCAATAAAGCTGTTACTTAAAAATGTAAATTAACAAGTTTTTCATTAACAGTCAGAAGTTAGGTATTTGATCAACCTTTTTTTGATGGGGGAAAGAATGCTATATGTCAATTTAGCTTTCACTGATTAAAAGTGAGGCTGAATAATTTTATGTATTTATTAGACATTTGCATTTATTTTAATCATTTGTTTAGTGGTCTGATTTCTTTAAATATGTCTTATTTTATTATAATTATTTTGTAAGAATTATCTATATAATAATATCTGTCATTGACTAAATATATTAAAAATATTTTTCCAATTTGTGGCTTACCTTTTTGTTTCTAGTATTGAATTATACTACTCTCAGCCTACATTATCGTATTTTAATTCCCCTTATAAGTTTTTTGTCCTTTTCTTTATTAGGTATATTAGTTTCCTATTACTACTGTTAGCACCTTGAAAGCAACATAATTTTATTATATAACAATTTTATCAAAATATTATTTTATGAATTATATGATCTTTTATGTTTTATTAAGTATAA
>NW_011888987.1:1088548-1090757 GCF_000151845.1 Pteropus vampyrus | reverse complement strand
AGCTAAAATTACTTACCATAGGCTCTGAAGCCTATGGATATAATGTTACTAGTGTGTATTTTGGAACCCTATCATTAGAACACATAGCTTAAATACATTTAAATTTATAACAGAATAATTTATATTAAAAGTAAATTAAGAGAAGCACATTGGGAATGGTGGAAAAAGAATATCTGGAAAATGTACTACTCCATAGAAACAATGAGATCACTAGTGAAAATTATCAAAATCAACTTTTTAAGAATCTTGAAAACTTAACCAAAGGCTTGCAAAAATCCAAGGATTATTTATCAAGAAAAATGGCTGAATCTTGGTAGAAACAGTGAGCTTTGTGTTATTTTAATTTTCCCTATTCCCATTCTCCCTCCAGGTGCATAGCACTCTTGCAAACCAACAGCCTCACAACTAAGATGTCTAAAAAATCAGCCACCTAGTAACTACTAGAAGAGGCAGATGGAATCAGAGATCCCCAATGGCCCCATTCTCAAAGAAATATACAGTTTGGAAGTTTCTTGAAAAGCTTCATTCTCAGGGTTTGCCTTTATTTGGACTCTCTCAGAGTTTGCTCTGTGTGGACAGCCACATTCCTAGAGCATTTGTTGAAAGTTAGTCAGTGGCAATTATTTAGTATCAAAACAGCCTGAGCTGAAGTACTAATCAGTGCTGATAAGAGGCTGACAAAAAATCTTAAAAAGAAATCTGGGGGCTATTTCCATAAATAGCTCTGTAAAGCTCCAATATACTTCTGAGAATCTAGAATGACAAGCATATGTACAGAGCTGTGCACATCTCAAGAAAAGGCTGAGAACACCCTAATTGCTCACATCTAGCTGAACTTGAAGCTCTCCACAAGCAGGAATAGAAGGCTAAGGCAGAGTTGTTGACTGCGTGTTAGAGCATTGAAGCATGCCTTCAAACACAGTGAACCACTTATCAAAAGCTGAGAGATTTATTATTTCGAGACATGTAAGGTAATCTGTGTTGTCATTAATTGACCACTAAGCTCATTGAGCAGACTTCAGTGCCTGCACACAACAAAAAATTCATACTTAAAAACTTAGTCTCTTTAAGTCACTAAACAACAACAACAACAACAACAACAACCAAATGTGCCAAGCAAATTTCATAAGGAAAGAACAGTCTTTTTAACAACTGGTATTGAGCAACAACACATTCACATGTAAAAGAATGAAATTGTACTGCCAACTCACACAATATACAAAAAATTAACTTAAAATATATCATTGACCTAAATGTAAGTACTAAAACTCTAAAATTCTTAGAAGATAACTTAGGAGTAAATTTTTATGAACTTGAGTTAGGCAATGTATTATTAGATATGACACCAAAAGCACAGGTGACAAAAAAAAACAGAGGATAAATTAGATCTCATCAAATTTAACTTCATAAGACATCATCGAGGAAATAATTTAAACACACACACAGAATGAGAGAACATATTTGCAGATCACATCTCTAATAAGAGACTTGTACACAGAACACATAAAGACCCTTACAAGTCAACAAGACGAAAAACCAAATTAAAAACTTGGCACAGGATTTAAATAGACATTCCTCTAAACAATGGCCAATAAATACATGAAAAAATACTCAGTATCATTAACTATTATAAAAATGAAAATCGAACCATAATGAAATATATCTTTATACCCACTAAGAAAATTAAAATTAAAAAGAGAGACATTGATAACTTTTGGCAAGAATGTGAAGATATTGGTACTGTCCTACACTGCTTGTCAAAGGTGCAACATCTTTGGAAAACATTCCAGAAGTTTCTCAAAATATTAAACACGATTATTGTATAACTCAGTAATTCCGCTCCTAGTTATATACCCAAGAGAATTTGAAACAAATGTCTACACAAAAACTTGTCCATTTATATGTATAGCAGCATTATTAATAATAGTCCAAAAAAGTGGAAATAGAACAGATATCCATCAACTGATTAATAGGTAAAGGATATGTGGAAATCCTTAAAATAAAATATTTGTCATGAATAGCAATAAAGCTCTGATTAATGCTGCAATATTGATGGACCTTAAAAATCTCACTTTAAATGAAAGAAGCCAGTAACAAAAACCACAAATGGATGATTCCATTTATATGAAATGTCCAGTACAAAGAAATCAAAAAAGACAGAAAATAGATCAGTGGTTATACAAGGAGAAGAAGAAATAATGTAAATGGG
>NW_011888987.1:1081246-1087958 GCF_000151845.1 Pteropus vampyrus | reverse complement strand
TTTTTTGGTTTTATTTGTAGCCTAATAAATAACCAGTTTATGTAAATTCAATAGTTACTTTTTGGTAGAATATAGAATGTGATATGTAGGTATTAATTAACATTATTAATTTTATTTTATATTCACTGTAGGATTATTTAACTTTGCCTAATTTGTATGCTCTTAAAAAGTTCATTATACTGCCATGAATTAAGCAGTGTGGCCATACAATAGGAACACTGAGATACTGTTTTTAGAGCTTTTAAAATTTTAGATAAAAGTTGCAAAAAATATAAAAATAGAAAAAAGTAAAATGTACCTTTATCTATTGAGACTAAAAACACATTTCTTACATGTATACCTCATTGACTTATTTTGCATATGTGCCTACCAAAGCACATATAGGGAAAGGTAAAGCTTAAATTTAAAAGAGTAAATAAATAGATATTATTTTAAAACATTCACTTATTTAATCCTCTCTTTTTATCTATCTTTGGATCTTTTGAAAAAGCTTTAACTTTGCCCATCCACAGTGGCATTAGAAACACCAGACAAACAGTGGCACTTACAGCATTAAGTATTTTTTTAAGTATGAGGAACTTAATTCACAATAGATAACTACCATCCCAGCAAAAGCCTAGTTGGTTTTAGCTAGCTTTTCTTTATTTAACCTTCCGTGTTGCAAGAGAGATCTGACACTGAAACCATGTCTGCAAATTCTAAACTGAGTGAGTTTGATGGTGTCAGTTTAGCTGGAGCCTACAGTATTGTTTATAGTCTCTGTGTTATATATGTCTGAAGCAGAGGAACTATTGAAGTTAAATTACTTCACACCCCTGGAGAGAGTAGTCCTTCAATGTCATGACAAAGGTCTCTGACAGGTCATCATAGAGAAGGAGGCTTCTGGATATGAGAGTGCAGTTTCTAAAGCTTGTCAATTCTTCACTTTTAAAAAACAAATTACAAAAATATCTTCATAAGAAAAGAAACACACATACATAAATGTACACATTTACATGTTCAAATTTAAAATACTTTTCTTCAATGTATGTATAGAAAACTGTAAATTGTACCTGAGAACTATGGTTGTGTTTGGAAGAAATATTTACATGGAACTGTATGGCATATCACTAAAAATAAAAAAAATAAAGAAAAAAAAAGAAAACATCACTTATATATTAGTGTTTAAAAAGCATAGCTTTGCCTAGGTTAATAGTGAGCTTTATTGACAGATGCCAGAAGCTGCTGAATAAAGTATAGGAAATATACTCCCCAGTTCAAATGAGTAGAACATTTTTCAAATCTTTCAGCTGACACAAAGGACATTTATTTGTATATAAAGTGGTTATTACTTTAATTTTAAATTTCATTTTTAATTCCACCTCCCCACCTTTAAAGCAGAAAGATTTTCCAAATGCTGTTTTTTTTATTTAGACAAATTTCTCAAAGGGTATTCTATCTTAATTATTACAAATTTCTTTTTAATGTTCAAGATGCTGGTTTGTGTAAATTGAAAGCATGTGATCTAATGCTCCACCTTTAGCATTGATCAGTTCACCTATGTGATGTCTTATTGCTGTCGCTATACTGACCTCTGCAGGTTTCGGAAGTTGGAAGCAATTGTTTACCTTGTGTTTTGCATCGCTGGCCATTGCAGAATAAAATGAAGAAATTTATAGTCACAAAGGACTTGCACACTGAGTTACTGATGATCTAGGATTTCTTTTTTTCTATCTCTGATAAAGAATGTGTGTGTGTGTGTTATGAAGAATGACTTTAAAAACAATATCGGTCATTTTGATTACTAACTAAATTTTTTGCTCAATAAACCTGTTTAAGTTAAAAAATTTCCCTTTAAAATGAACACTTTAAAAGTCGCTTTTGCCTTAAATACAGGAAAAAATTGAGTTAGTAAGCACAACAATTTTAGTTGAAAATTTTTCCTTTCAAGTAAACTGTATGTTGACTCTCATTTTATGCCATATGAGGTTTGATTTTATTTTCCCATTTGTTATTGCCTAATAAGGACTTTCGCTTGTAAATGAGAGAACCACTTAAAGATTTGCTGAAGCTCAGATGAGAATGTCTATGAATTCTGATATAAATATTACAAATAGTAAGTTTTCTGAAGTATCTATGCTGAATTCAACTTTATCAGGTAGAATGTGCATTACTTGTAAAAAACTAGTCTGTTCTTTCTGGCTTGTATTCTTACTCATCTATAGTTTCTTTTGAACATTCCTTCATGCCCAACTATAACTTAACTTTCCAATTAGTCTCTAATTCTGTCTCTCTGTCTCTCTGTCTCTGTCTCTGTCTCTGTCTCTCTCTCTCTCTCCACACACACACACACACACACACATATGTATATATGTATAATATATATATAATATATATATATAATATTATATTATATAAAATAATTTGTAATTCATGACCCAGTCTGGTTGATTTGCAGAACAGTGTCCCAAAATTTATTTATATTAGCAACAAAAGCACATTGAATAGTGTCTCTGTGTATGCTTATTTGTGGTTTAACAAATGACAGAATGCACAATGCTTAAACATTTGCACTGAAAATGTATTTTTGTCTGGTTTATATTTTTCTTTGCTTTCTTTGAATTGATTTTAGTAACTATTTTATACATTTTCTATAGATAATCCATTTCCTTAGCTACCCAGAGTATTTTCTTAAATAGATAAAGGCATATTCAAGCAGTTTCCAACTCTTCGTAAAGTAGTGAAATCATTTGTGAAATGAACTTTCACTAATGCATCTTTGAAAATCAAATTATGCTATATTCTGCCACCTTTTCTCCATTTACAAAATGGTAGATGATACTGACTCCGTAGTAGTTCATCTCATAACTGTTGACAGCTGAATCATGTGTCCTAGAATTTAAATATATAGTTTCAATAAAAGCCACTATCATTTGAAACACCCATTGATACTAATAGTGTGTTGATTAGTTTAACAAAAAATGCACTTCTATATAAAATATACAGATAAAACCAGGGCAAAAACATCCTTAATATATTATTTTTAAGAATTTTTAGAAGAATAATTGGGAAAATTTTAATATTGACTAAGTATTAGAAGATCTTAAGAGATTACTATTAATGTTTTATGTGTGTTCCAGTTATGTTTCTGATAACTCCTTATCATATAGAGATACATGTTGAACTATTTCCTGATGAAATTATATAATGTCTGAAATTTGTTTCAAAATATTCCAGTGGTAGTTTTGAGGTGGGGCAAAGTGGTTGATAAAAATATACATGAAACAACACTGTCTTCAATAATTTAAGGGATGAATATTTGAAGGCTCATTATACTATTCTCTCTACTTTTTTACATGTTTTCTTTTTTCCAATAAAAACTTGTAAATAACAGTAATTCACACCTTCTCTTCACAATTGTTCAACTAAACTATCATCTCAAATTGATCATTGACATTTCTCTTTATCCATACTTTTCTAATACAAAAAATTATACACTGTAGTTCAGTTCCACACTCACCAATAACCCTACCTTTCCTTTCTTCTACTTTATAATGCAACATTTGATTTCCCAAATATACTACTGTGTCTTATACTATGCCATTTCATGCCTACAAAACTTATTCTATGTATCTACTCTTCCTTTTGTTTCTTCAAAAGTGAGGTCAGCTATCACTTCTAGAAAATCTTTGATTTATTTAAATGCTAAAAAATATTAGCTAGAGATGTATTCTATCCTATTTCAGTTACAGCTCTCCTTTGCACCTTTTTTACTGTTATACTTAATCACACATTGTATTTAATCAGTTTACACATCTTACCAAAAGTATTTAAGATTTCACTGAATATGTATAATGCACAAATCTTTTTCTGATAACATTTTATTTCTCTACCTTTGTTTATTCTTCCCTTCATTATTCTTACCTGTTTTTTATTCATGTTGTGCCATTATAATGTATTTTTAATACTGTCTAAAGTTATTTTTTATACATTTGGAGCAAGTATAAATGACCAAACAAATAATTTTTCTTACTAACTGTGAAACTCCTCAGAACAGCTAATACCTCTTGTTGACTTTGTTATACCCAGCAATAAAGCTGTGTCCAATCGAACTGAAAAAATAAGCAAACAAAATTAAAAATAATAGTTGATAATGTGTTTAATATAGAAGGACAGTGAGAGAAGATTGGTGAAATTATCCAATTTAGAAAGTGCTCAAAAATAATTTCCAAAACTTCATTTTACATTTTTTAATGTATAAAGTTGTTACTTTTTGTTACATGGAACTGGATGTATTTCATTGATTTGGAGCCTAGTTATTATCACAATCATTATCTATTCACTACAATTACGTAGTATTCTTTTTGTTGTTGTTTTTCTTATAAAGTCTTTTTAATAGTTTTAATGCTAGACCAAAGTACATATAGTTTGTTTTTTGAAAAATCATGTTATTATAAGAATACATTTGTACACATGCTAATTTACAAAACTAAGTGTAGTTTCCATCTAAAGCAATTAAGTATTCTTTTATTTATTAGTATGGTAAAATTAATAATCACCATATAAAAAGTAATGGGAAAGATGAAAATATAATTTTGTTCTTAATTTTTTTCAGATAATTTTAATTTTCTTTAAGTAATATTGCTGGATTAAAAATAATTATAACTGTGTACAATAAAATCTAAGCAACTTTATTAAAATTCATAAATTTTCAGAATAGGAGAATGCCACATGCAAATATTTTTAATGTTGTAGATCTTTATGGTAGCATTCAGTCTAAAATTTCGTAGAGCTATTACATCATATTTAGAGTGTTAAACTGGCACAGACACACTTGTATAAATAGCAATTGGAGTGGACAGAAATTTAGTTGTTTTAGAAAGGAATAAAGATATTACTGTAATCCTTCTGTCCATAAAATTTACTTTTATACTAACAGTTTTTACCATGATTGTAAATATAAGCAAAATGTTGGATTTATCACCAGATAAGTTCAAAACATCTTAGGACTAATATAACTGAAGACTGATTTAAACATGAGCATTTATGAGCTGCCCCTTCCTTTCTTCATCACTACTGTGCAGAGATTGTGCTGCAGCTTTCAGAGCAGCATTTTACAAAGAAATCAAAAACTCCGGTATGAGAGATCATTTGGCAAGTTTAAGTTTCTCTCTCAAAGCCTGCTCCCAACTCTTTCTACATTATCATGGAAGGAAATGTGGATGAGACAAGGAGATTCCTCCTGAATGCTCTGCTTCTCTCCTAAACTGATTCAGAGTGGGAAGTAATGTCAATAATGAGGACAATCATAACATTTACTCCCAGATTACTACTGAAAGACACTGCTAAATTCAAGATTCATTGTCCCTTGCTGTAAATAATTTGTGTGATTTTAGATTAAAAGTTTTTATCTGAATCTTTGTCTCTTGAATTATTCACAATAAGTATTGTTTGGATTAAAAACTTGGAGCTGGTTAAAAAAAATAATTTATTTGTTTTAATTTTTCAGGATAAATAAGAGTTTCAGACAGAATAATATTATTCTCCTACCTTAAATCCAAAATTTAAGCCAAAATATTTAGAAAGTTAAAGCATTTTTTAATAATTTCTCTGAATTTTTATGTTAGAGGGGAAGTACAATTTTATAATTATAACCTCAGGTGTACAAAGTTATATTATTTGTTATTCCTCTATAACTTAACTTAGTTCATGACTCCTCCATTTTTACATAAGCCTGTCATTTTAAGGTACACTTAGAAACACTTTGTTTAAATTTGCCATTTCAAGATTATATTGCCTTTTGTCATGTTTCGTTTCATCTCTCCATGAGTAAACTAAATTCAAGGAGGTTAGGAGAAAGCTAACTTGTTCATCAACATTCTCCAACTTCCTCTAACTTGTTTAATCCTCATAGGGGCAATCACTGTTCGCATTCAGTCTGACCACAGCCATGCACTCCAGTTACCAAAGTAGTGAATTTTCTTTCCTTTAATCCCAACCTGAAACCTCTTTAGATTCATTGGCTAATACTCAGATACTTCTATGGTCCTCCCCTATCAAATGAGAGATGTAGAACCCTTACTATAATCTCCTGTGTTCCATATTGAATCCAGGGTATTTTGTATGGCTACCAAATGCTAACCCAAAAAATAAAAGAGAGGAAGAGACATAAAAATGTAAAAAGAAACAGCTAAAACAAGATTAAAAAAAAAAGAAACAGGTAAAGTTAATTGATAATATATCATATTTAATTGATATAGTCAAATACTAATCTATTTTAATTTGTAAAAAAATTTCAAATTCAGTATAAGCTTTATAAAATACCAAAAAAAATTGTTTTTAGTATATTTTTATTCCAGCTTTAAGAATGACTTTACTTTTATATAGCTCACTATACTTTTTTTTTTTAATGCATGCTGTGTGGTATATTAGAATCTCAATCACCCCCTTTTATCTGCCACCCACTAAAAAAAAAAGAAAAAAAACCTGTAATCTTTTCTTCTTGAGTTAGTGTGGTATACTCATACATAGATGCAGTTAAAATCTCAAGAGATCATATCCTGAGATCCTTATAAAAGCAATATGACTGTTAGGGATAAAATTCAAAAGTAATATTTATAAGTATTATGGTAGTGTTTGACTAACACCCAGTATATCATACTACTTAAACTACTTGAAAAGTAAATAAGAAATTTTTATTTTATAATTGTATTTGTTCAGATTAATTTGGTAA
>NW_011888987.1:1076509-1081196 GCF_000151845.1 Pteropus vampyrus | reverse complement strand
TTGTTTTTAGTATATTTTTATTCCAGCTTTAAGAATGACTTTACTTTTATATAGCTCACTATACTTTTTTTTTTTAATGCATGCTGTGTGGTATATTAGAATCTCAATCACCCCCTTTTATCTGCCACCCACTAAAAAAAAAAGAAAAAAAACCTGTAATCTTTTCTTCTTGAGTTAGTGTGGTATACTCATACATAGATGCAGTTAAAATCTCAAGAGATCATATCCTGAGATCCTTATAAAAGCAATATGACTGTTAGGGATAAAATTCAAAAGTAATATTTATAAGTATTATGGTAGTGTTTGACTAACACCCAGTATATCATACTACTTAAACTACTTGAAAAGTAAATAAGAAATTTTTATTTTATAATTGTATTTGTTCAGATTAATTTGGTAAATTAAACTCTTTATGATTCTATTTATTCTATTTATGCTTAATCTGAATATTCTACTTCTCGAGCTAATGCTAGATAGCAAGGTAATGTTGAGGAAAATATCATTCTATTATAACTAGTTAATGATATCGATATGACACCAACAGAAGCAATCTCTCTTTTCCTTTTTATAAGTTTTAGTGGGATTCATCCTCGATTTGTCTTCCCACCAATGTGATCACCACTGGCACCATATACACAGTGAACCACACATGTTAAGGGACCAGGCTCTTAGGTTTGCTATTTATTCTAAAGACAATGTACTTCTTTGTCCAATAAGAGCATCATCCAACTCATTCAACCTTAATGGAATTTTTATCCTACCAACACATGTATCCACTTATTTCTTTACCTTATTTTGACTGGGGTCAGAATGGCTTTACCATGATCAAATTTCCTTATTCTTTAGTCTAAAATGTGAAGAACTTTGAAAAATGGTTTTGGTAATTGTGCTTAATAAACTGACTAATTTTAAAAAATGAAAGCTCTGTATTATTAAAACAGAATGTCTTTAAGGAAAAATTTCTCTATTGTACTCATTTAGGCACGATGTGTCTAAAATTTTTTAGCAGCTTCGAAACAATTCCACTATGTCAGATGGAAAGGTCATAAGAGTTTCAAGTTCTGGGTGACTCTATGACTGACTGGTGCATTAAAAGAAAAAAGTGTTAGACTGACATTCACAATATGTTTTCACATTTATAGTTTTCCTTTTCATAGTTCCTTCTTTCTGTCTCTTGTGCTCTGTGATAAAATACAGAATGGAAACAAAAATATCTATGATTCTCAAGCTATGTATTCTACCCACACTATTAACTAGTTGTCAAATTTCTGATAAGCCTATTAACTTCTTTGAGCTCATTTTCCTTTGTGTTTCATTTAAATCATTAATAGTATACATATCCCTCTCTTTTCTTTAATTTACTTGACATCTTTGGACTCTTGAATTATAAAAAGAACTGTATAAAAGGAGTAGTCACCAAGTTTAGGTAAATGTTCAGATAGTTCCTGGACCTGCTATCTACAGGAACAGATAAATAATAATAATAAACGTGACTTGTTAGTCGAATGAGTTAAATGATGGATTCAGCTCAGTAGAATGGTTCCCAACATAAGAAGACAGAATCTCAGAAACAATGCTGAGATTTGGAAGGTACTTGAACATTTATCTTAGACACACCAATAAATGCTGTATTTTGATAAATGCTGTTGCTTCGTATAACAGAAAGAAATTATAAAAGGCATATTTGAAGTCAAATATTTTGAGTTACATGCTATATATACATTGGGCCAATGTTTTTTAGCTATAAATCTAGAAAAAATGTATTACTCATCCGAATTTCTATTTGATGCAACTCTTATCCACTTGTCTCTATAATTTTAAAGGGGAAACTCCTTTCCTCCCAACTAGAATAACATCAAAAAGAAGCAATGTCAAAGGATAGGAGAAGCAGCAGTGAAAACTAGTTTGGGCTAAAGCAAAATAGTGAAAAATAGTATATCTTACTTAGGTGAGAGATTGGGTAGATTGAGGGAAAATAAAATCTCTACATAAGAGCTTATATAGAACTTACTATGTGTCAGGCACTGTTCTAATCACTTTATATATATATGTATATATATATTCTTAAAATATATATATATTTCTTAAAATACATATATATTCTTAAAATTTCAAAAACAATTTTCTGTTAAGTCACAAATCATTGTTCCATCACAATCATATGGATTGAAGTCATTTTAGTAAACCTCAGTCTCTAAGTTTTAAAATGGACAAAACAATTATAAGAATTTATGAAAAGAATCGGACTGGTGTAGAATGCTGTAATTAGGTGTATAATAAGAGCATCACAATTTGCAATGCATCCTACAGAGGACTAGCTGCCTACTATGATTTAACTAGGATTGGGCAAATGTGCAGCCCTCAGCGTCATTTATGAATTAATCAGGTGCACAAGCACCTCTTAGGAGCTTTCACACCGAGTGAGAAAATCTCCTAAGGGACATCATATTAAAACAGCCCTACAAAACTCATTAGTAGAAACTACATCTTCCTATTTTTAATTTAAATATATAATAGAAAAAGAAACAACCTCTTTCAATCTATCACTGGACTGGAATTAGGGTCATTGTAATGCAGAGATTACTAAAGTATTTTGTTTAGTTTCTGAATATGCATATTTTATATCCATGCAATTCCAGAACTAAAAGAAATGTGAAAAAAACAAATTTTCATGTAGCTAGTAATCTATCTAAAACACATATACCTTTCAAATTTGCAGAGACACACATGAATGCTTTATTTCATCTTAAAGGCAACACAAAATGTATGATAAATCCAGGGCAGCGCCAATATCATAAGATTTAACTATTATCAACTTTGAAATTAAACCAA
Organism: Pteropus vampyrus; assembly: GCF_000151845.1. Taxonomy (NCBI): domain Eukaryota; kingdom Metazoa; phylum Chordata; class Mammalia; order Chiroptera; family Pteropodidae; genus Pteropus; species Pteropus vampyrus. The sequence continues at coordinate 1,078,364 of NW_011888987.1, read as the reverse complement.
AAGTTAGGCAAAGTTGTGAAAAGTCACTATTTTTTTTTTTAGCTAGCTGTTACAGAAATACCTTTTAATGCTTTCAAGCAGAGTAGGTGATGTAAAATTTCCAATACTGACTTCAACTTGAGACAAGGATATACTTTAAGAGTTATTAGAACTCTGCAAAGTGTGTTGAGTCTGACATCATGATGTCTTTGTTATTAAACAGCTACTGTTATGTACTGATTTTCTTATAAAACTTAATAACGATAATGACTTTTCTTTTAGGAATTGGGTTTTCATGCTGAAAACACAGGTAGAAATATAGAATTTGATGCCAGTCCCAGACTGTAGCAGGCTGTTGAGTTTTCAGAAAGAAAGAAGTTGAAATGCATTTTTTTACCTTGGGTTTTAAACATTGGTGTGCCATCATGGCCATCAAATGTATATATTTCGGTTCATAGTGAATATAATTAGTGTTACACTCAATTTATTACCTGATTCATTGTCCTTATGCCCCATTGCATCATTCCACTGTAGTGATTTGCACACCAGAGAATCCTATTAAGAGAAGAACAGCTGATGGTACATATTTTTTTTTCATGTCATTTTGCTCTATTTAAAAAGCAGTATTCAGCCAAATTTTTATGACTACACGGAGGCTAGTAGCTTATAGATATGATACCACCATCCTTAACCTTATTCACAATCCAAGATTAAGGCTTAATCCAATATGATGCAATTAATGATCCAGTGGTCTAATTAGCGTTGTTTTGATTTAAATGTGTAAATAGCCATTAATGGCCACCATTTATTTTTGGCCCTGAGATAGTAAATAGGTTGGTAATACATTAAGTTATATGTTCACCAATGCCCAAAGAAGGGAAATCAATTCTAAAATAATCATATTTGTGCATATCAAGAATAAGGAGAATTTAACAGTCTGTTTGTATTGAGAAACTTTCTCAGTAGTACAAATTTTAGGTTCTTTTCTAAACTTGTAATATTCTCCTGTGCTATATAACATTTTACCTTAATACCAATCATTTGAACAAGTTGATTTTTATATAATTTAGCAATTAAATTTCACAAATAGACATCTACACATTGATTGTTGAAATCTTTAAAAAATATATAAAAATCAGGCTCAAGTAAATTTGAGCCAATCTTAAATTTTGGCTTTTGTTTGTTACCTATATTAATTCCCACAATATTTTGACACCTCAGGTCCCTTAACTAGAATGTTTTGAGTTCTGTTACTGTGTTTATGAAAGCATTTTGTATAACATGAAATGTTGTGTAGATATAAACTATAATTTGAACATCCATCCTTTTTTGGGATGCTAGGCTAATCCTCTATAACTGATGGAATTCACACCCAGGTATATTTTTAACATTGCATTGACTTGATCTTAGTTTGCATATGAAGAGCTTTATTCAATTGACAAGAAATTAAGGAAGTTAAAGATTATTTTTCTTTTCATATGGGTCATAATGATAGATTAGGAGGGAGAGGCATTTAACTGTAAGAATATTGTCAGAAGACACATCTTTAAAGTGAGATATTAAGATCACTTGGAAATTAAATTGTAAAATATGTTTTCATCTTACCCAGTAAAGGCCAAATCATTTGGGGCTTTGAAAGAGCCATGGGATTGAATAACTGTCCTATGGACAAGGATTCTTGGTTTTTAGTGTTTGCCGAAGATAATAAGCTGTGTTATCTTGAAAGTAAACTATTTACCAACTCAGTTACCTCATCCATAAAACAAGACTATAATCAAAATCAGAAATTTTTAAACTTTCATCTTTTGAAACTCAAGTCTATGGCATAACTCAGAGGCTTCTGAGAGAAGCAACCAAAGGTAGTATGAGTGAAGAT
>NW_011888987.1:1061274-1075109 GCF_000151845.1 Pteropus vampyrus | reverse complement strand
ATCACTATATGATTTGATGCTCTCATAGTCAGATTAACGTAAATGAGTAAATATTCATATTATTTATATGAATCATTTTTAGAGATTTCTGGTTTAAATATGCATTAGAAGCTGCTGTCAACAACCACAAACTATTCTTAGCAATTAGCCCCCAAATGTTTTTCAATGAGTTGTGTCTATTAATTCGTTTTAAAATTTTTAAATTCAAAATTCACCACATTTGACTCTTAAAGCATTTTATAGTATATACTATGGTTCGTAAGTGGGTTTTTTAAATATACAAATATAAATATAGAAGTAAGTGAATAGATAAAAATGAAGAAACCATCCTATTACTCATAATATATGTATATGTATTATGTATTTTGTCTTTTGACTATTTTTTAATTAATGAATTGATACAAAAAAGGAAAGGTACTCATGAAATTGATGTTTACCAGATTTTCTGAAAATGTTAAAAAATTATATTTTGGGGAATAGTGGTATAGTGCTTGAAAATAGACCTTGGGTTTTAATACTCTAAATTCTTTAGTACACAAAAATAAACAAACATCAAATTCCATTGTTTTTACAAAAACTAACTATAGAAAGCTTATTTTTATATCTCTTAAGAGACATAATATTCTTTAGTATATGCTAAACATTACTAATTATTAAAAATGAAGGTTTCCTCAGTCGTCCTCTATCACTTTTCTCATGAATTGTAACTTTTTTGACAAATTGTGGCAAAATGTAATCTTAGAATTTTAAGATTAATGAATTTATTATCCTTTTTTTTCACTGAAACACTTAATCCATGAAATTTATTGAGTTTTGTTAAGTGAAGAAAGTACATAAAAGTTCACTTAGTTGGAAATTTGGTACAGCAACTCTTGATTATTTAGAATTATCTTCATTAATGGACACAGAGATATGAGAAGGAAGACTGAACAACTCCAGGGACTAAGTTAAGCAGAAATATTGAAATGATTGGTTATGACTAGATATTCACTATTGATGACTTAATTATTCATACTATACCTGCTTTGTTATTACTAAGGAATAGCAAAAATTTTTTTAGATGATACCAACTCTATCGGTGATATTCGCATAATAATGAAGAGAGATGATCTTCGGACGGAGTATATTAGCATACATTTTATAATTTTCTTATACTTATTATTATGAGTTGTTAAGCCTTAATTATTCTGACATTTCAGAAAATCCTTCTGTTCACCTTACAAAGAACATTTTTGAGTTAACATACAACACATTTTAAAAATCAACTTAATTGGGAGGACACATACTAAAAACATTTGACAATAATGTTGTATTTTAAAGTCTCTACTAAAAATTAGTCTCTTCCAATAAATACCTAGAAGTGGAATTGCTGAGTCTTATCTCTAGATCTTTCTTTCAGGATTACTCATTTAAATTATTTACTTATTCATTAATTCTTTTATTCATTTCTATTTTTTCCCCAAGAGGTTTCACGACTCTTTACAAAAATGATAAAATAAAAACAATGTGGCAGAAATAAAGGGAGGAAACCAAAGCTAAAAACAGAAAAGAAAGCATTCCAGCATCAAGGATTAATCATGTTGCTGTAATTGAGTGTAAAACCTGCATTAAGTTTCCTGGCAGGCAAGGAAAGAAGTATAAAGCACTAAGTTACAAATCTCTCAGAGAAAAGAAAAGATAGCTATGATTTCCTCTTGAAAAACAAAGCTTTATTTAGTAGTAAACCTTGAAAGAAATTATTACTAAGAGGCAGTGTTTTTCGAATTGTAGGTCAGACCATGAAATAATTTCACTGGGTCATGACCAGATTTTTTAAAAATTGAAATAGAATACAGTCAATTTTTGCTATTCTTGGTAGTTTTGTTCAATAGAGTCCCTGCAAACCCTGAATTAGCAAATACTGAATCACTGCCTCTAGGGGAAATACAGGATTAGAAACCTGAGATCCTGTGCACACACTTTTCATAAACCTATCAATACATAATCTTGTTTTACTTGTGTTTCTGTTTAAGACACCTTACCTAATACATATAACTGATTCATTATCATTGAACTCATAGCCAACAACAGTATAATGCATGCCTGAATTAAGTTTATCTAACACACATATCTAAGGCACATCACAGCCTCTTGTGCACAGGAGCACTAGACAGGGTTTCAGAACTATGTCAGGGGCCATTTGTTTTAAGAAAAGCAAAATCACCAACAAAAGGTATAAAAGTGTGAAAAACCTTTACAGTATGAGAGTTAAAACAAGAACGCAGTGTGCATCTAATCTTGTTCAACCTCAGCTGGTATGTGCCTGTCTGATGACTCAATTTTTTCACCCTGCTACACATACACATATCTACAAAAGTGCTGAGTATTGATTTAGAGCTTACAAACAAGGATTTAGGCAAATTAACAAGGATTTAGGCAAATTTGCAAATACAGACTCCTCTAATAGCAAAGACTGACTGTGTATTGGAAGAGAATGGAAAAGAATAAAGTAGGAAAAAAATATTAGAGTTCATCCAAAGCAGTAAGGATAAATATTAATTTATAAAAGATTTTCAGAGCTAACATAGTTATAGATATTGATATACATGTATGCATAAAAATTCATATTCATAGATACACAAAATCACAATAAAAATTCTTAGTATCAATTTTTTGATCATCAGAATAGAAAATATACAATAAAGCAATAAATAATTCAGTAACAATTCTGACAATTCATTGACTAGATCTTTTTTTTTTTTTAGTTATTTGTAAAGACTCATTAGGAAACATTTCAAAAATCTCTAGGAGAATTAATCAGGGTCTCTTCTAGGGCAGTGATAGTAAAAAAGAAAAGAACAAGGCAGATGTAAGACTATTGATGAAACAGAAAAGTTCTTATTGACTGAAGGTGGTGTAGAGGAGTGAAAAAGAGACAAGGGTAATTTTGAAAGGGAAATCCAAACTACCTGAGAATTATGGATCTACTTTTGAAGAAAGGAAACACGTAAGAGCCAATTTTTTGTTGTTGTTGTTGCTTTTTCTTTTTCATTTGTTTGTTTCAGGAAAAGCTATTAAGATAATAAAAGAAATGAAGCAGAAAGTTAAGAAAAGATTAAATTAATATATCTAAAATGTTCAATTTCTTTCACTTTTCCTAAAGAAAGAAATAAAAACTGAATGATAAATAATGTAACTTAAAATTTTTCTAAATATTCTAAAGGAAACATGGTTAATATAAAATATCTAGCATGTTGCAAAGACTCAAAGAGATGTGAGTTACCTGTAAAGTGCTATAACAATTATATCAAGGATTATTCCAGGGTGGGAGTGGAGTAGTGGTATATATCACACGAAAAAAACAATCATGTCAGGATTTAAAAGAAGAGGACAAAAATATTATCTATTTTTTGCTCAGGAGAAATTAGATACCATGAAGAATGGTGAGAAGACTATAGAAATCAAATGGAGGTAACCTAAATATCAGTCTCATGTAGTTTCAGTTTGCAAAGATCTCAAAATCTGTTGAATTTTGGTTTCAATTAAACATACCCAAAACATTTTTTGACAACAGCATTAAATTAATTGTGTATTTTAAGCTAAATTATGAAACTATATAAAAAGGTGCTGTACGGAAAATATTAATAAAATAGTAAATGTTTTCTCTTGGGATAAAAAACTTTATCAGATAAAGTAAAAACACAAAAATTCTAGGCTTTCGTAGGATTCTCCATGCTTGTGAATTTTAGATCGATTAAAAAGATAACGATTTATTCCCTAGCTTATGATAATTTAAGAAAATACATATATAAGCTTACTCTAACATTTAAAAATCCGTATTAGAATTTAGTGACTTATTGAATTATAATAACAATATCCTTGTTTTTAACTTTTATAACTTTTATCAATCTTCACTGCATTATTAAAAAACAAAAGGTCTTTTCACATCTGTCTAAAGAAAATCTATTGCTTCCATTCCCTATTAGAAATATATAGAAATAAATTCTATACCTCTCTTGATTGAAAATTCAGTAAAGCAAAGAGGAATTTAAACAGAAATAAACCATCCTCCAATACAGAAATAAAGGAGAGTTTTATTTTTTTATTTTTTCCTGTCCTCAATGTCAGTCTTAACCAGTGCCCAACTTCCTCCCTGCCATGAACCCAACCTTCTAACCTCATCTCTTAGTACCTAAGATTTACTTTGTCTGTTCTTAACATTGAAATAGCACCTTAATATTATTAGACAGATATATTTAATAAAAAACACCTTATTTTTAAATAGCTTTCACTCTCAAAAGTTTAAATAATCTGCTAGAAATTTACCCCAGCACTGACCTTGCTTTCTTTAGTAGAATGCAAGCTTTCAATAAAACACTGACAATCAACAGCAAAAAGCTGTTCATCTCACCTGAATATAAGATAACAAGAATAAGTATCCTTGTACTACTATAAGCGCATAGATTTTTGGGACTTGGTTAGTACAAAAGCACACATACCAAATGCTTTTTACATTCAAATCAGACCAGTTATGGTCGTTTTGATCTTTGATAATGTGCTTGAACATTTGAATGCATTCGTGACCTTATTTCACATGTTATATCCAGTTAAACATTAACACGAATTGCCTCTTTCCTTCTGTATAGCCACTCTCCAACTACTGTCGGTCAGCAGGAGCTCTCGGTACACAGAACCATGTTAGCAGTGGCCCCCAGAAGGATGTGATTCCTAACCTATTCAATGCGCTACAGAAAAGCCCAGATTATTTTTCAAACCAAAATAACAGTTTCTTTGGAGATGATCTTTTATTCCCCACCTTAACTATTTACTAGCACAAGGAATCAATCTAAGAAGGAAATGAATATTCAACTTTAAATTTGTATATTCCAAAGGAATATGGGAATGGGTGGGTGAGCACTTATGAAATCTCCTTTAAAGAAACCTTATTAAAGTATGAGATGATTTAAACCTGTTCCCTACAGTGAATGGATTATATAATATCTAAGTTTCTTCTAGGCATATGGTTAGTTCACAAACTTAGTCTATTGTATTTGATGTCAAGGTGGCTTATAACGGCTTGCATTTTTGCTCGCTTGCTGAAGCCTACCAACCTATCAAGACAGCACAAACAACATCTTCTTTGAAATTTTAACTAACTCCAACAAGCACATTAGGTATTCCTCTACAATTCTCTATTTTCAGAGCAGTGTTTCTTAGATGTCAATATTTAATTTTGTGTTCATGCATAGAATCTAGTACATATTTTTGAACATATGGAGCACACAAAATAAAACTGTTTACTAATTGTCTTAAAATGCAAATCTCCTCTCACTAAAATCTAAATTCCATTCTATGCCACCTCTTTATCAAACTTCCTTTATTACCAAAGCTGCAATGGCTTCTTTCTTCTCTGAGTTCTTTGTTATACATTAAACTTATTTGTTGTGGGAAATGTTCTGTATTATAATTCTCTATGCCCTTGTATTTTCTATTAACAAAAATAAAATTTTCTGAAAGGCAAGAAGAGTCTAGAGCATTTCTTGTAGTAATGGTTAAGTTCAGTAAGTAAAGATTCAACCAAAATTTCTTGAGTAAATTCCAGCTATCCTGGCCTGATACTAGATGGCTTTATTTATTTTTTAACTTAATTCTGGGGTCAATCTGAAGTCTTTATTATCACTGATTACTAGTGACCAGCTCAGTACATCAATGACCTAAACATCCTTCATCCAGGGAAAAACCTTTCTAACCCACATCTTCTCTAAAAAAAAATCATAATACCCCTATTGTGTTCATTTAGTGGGTGCTTCCGATGTAAAGTTTTAGGTATGCCCAGCTTCCAAATGTCAAAACTTTAATAAACTATCCAAAACTTTAAAAGAGAATAACAGGGAAATATAGGTTGTGGTTTATTTTGGAGAAATTGCTATTAACCTGACTACAAGGCTAATCTTCAAACATGACTCTAGAGAAAAGGTCAGCAGCCTGCACTCAAACAGGAATGATTGTTAATAGATGAATGCAATGATGAGGGCTCTCGGGGGTGGGTAAGCTCAGTGACTTTTGACCACCTCAAAAACACAAGCTGTGAAAACACAAGCATCCCTTCATTTTACTTATCATTTGGATCCTAAGCTCCGATTCACTTTTTTTCAAAACTTATTTTGGAGCCAACAGCAATTGGTAAGTGAAAGGCTACCTGGGGCTGATTGTCATCAGCAGCAGGGCCCTGCATGGAGGAGAATTATCGCTCTTGTTCACGAGAGTATGTTTGGAATACTCTCTGAAATTGCCTGGCAGAGGGTCTTTGAGGAGACTGTGGAGCAAGGGTGGAGAGAGATAAGAACATGGCTTGAAAAAGACACTTTAGTGATTTAGAAAGTTCTTTAGGGAATATTTCCCCTCTCTAGTCGGTCTTTTCCATTCTTTATCAACTCAATTTTATTTAGTATCTGTGTATAAAGTTTAAAATTTGCTTTCTAATTTTTTAAATCTAAATAAAGTGTGTGCAAGGCTTAGATGGTTCCTAACAGCAGATCACACACTTTGTATTTAATATTCATTTAGTCACCTAAGAACAATTTGCCTCAGACACTCAAACTTCATTTAGCAGTCCTTAGCAAGCCATTGTCAGACCAACCTAAGATGTGAGACAGTGTAGTGGGCTCAAGCATACGTGGGCTTCTGTTCCTCAACTTAATGTATGACCTTGGGAAGGACACATTTTCTCTGAGCTCAAGAGGTAGTACTGGAAAAAGTACTGAGAGAGTTGAGTGTGATAAATATAAAAATATAGGTGCCACAATTTACATTTCACAATGACTTTTAAAACATTCTCATCAAAGATCATCTTCACAATAGACAAATTTTCAATTTTCATAATGTGGACACTTACAAATGATTTTGTAGGAAAGTACTGTGGTTTTACTGAAAAAAAAAGAAAAGTGAACATTACATATCATTCAACATATCATCACAAAGCTCCTTCTATTGAAGGAGCCAAAGTCTAGATATAACTTGTAACCCTATTGAATTCTACACCTGAGAACAAAGGGTAATTTCTGCTCAGCAGTCCTCAGTGGGTATGTAAATGAGTGCTGCTGAAATATTCAGAAGCTGATACCAATACAAAGTGAAGTATAATAATCTAAATCTGCCATTGCTTTTCCCTGCTAATTACTTGCTTAAGGCTTTTTTCTGCTAATATTTTGTCTTCTTTCCTTTCCTGTACAGACTGAATGGAGATCCAACTATATAGGATCACTACAATTTCTTAACACAACTTGCAAGCATTGCTTTTATTTTATGGATTTGGTTGCTGCCCTGGCTCTGACCAGTTAGCAGAGTTAGTTGAAGTGCAAAATGGATGAAGTCATAACTTGCATGGACAAAATTAGTCCTTGCTTCATGGAAATGGAAATAACTCTAACAATGAAGAAAACATTCATTGGTTAAAAGAGAGATCAAAACTAGGGCATTTCAGAAAGTATGTCGACCCAAAGACTAATAGATATTGTCATTTTTGCATATAATGATAGCTCACTGGTAGCATAATGCCATCATCTTAAATAAAACTCTTAATGTAATATATGGACCTATTTTTGTTTATGCTTTCTCTCTTAGTCCCTTGAGTAAGTGTCCCTTTCCTTAAAGCTAGGGTTCCAAGAGAACCTCTCCTGTATATCCCAAAGCATACCTGCCCATTCAGCATGTGACATATTCAACACTTTACTCCTCTCATTCTCCTCTCCATCAACCACAGCCTGCCCCTTTTATCAAGCAATCCAACTGCTATTGATTTGCTAAAAATTTTGAGGACACAAAAAGAAACTGAATTGTCTCAAGTCTTCAATACAATGAAGCTTGGTGGTATTTTCACTGTGCATAAAACAATTCTTTCTATTATTAATTTCAGCCACTCTGCCTCTATCCCTGCTTCTTCAGAAGTACTCAGACATATTAATTAAACTGAAAGGCACATTCAAAGGTTATTTACAATGCTTACTCATAGAAAGCCTCTCCTTTTGCACACAAAGGACCTGTGTCTGGTAAAAGCTTTGTTGGTTGGCTTTCCCTTATATCAGGACAAATTCTGTTCTTAAGAGGCTCTTCAGGCTATCTTGAAAATTGGTCTCTTAAAGACTCACTTCTCTAACACTAATTGAGTAGGCATAAATCCAGAGATTGATTTAGTTTATGTTTAAGCCATACTTAGAGCCACCAATTATTAATCTTAGGAATAACTGAGAAAAATTTTTTGTGAATTATTTTATAGGGTTTAAATGCTATTTTTATATCAAAATAATCTTTTCTCAGTGACTTCTACTACCTAAAAGTGATGATAGTAGATGTGGATATGGAGATGTATGAAAAAACCAAAGATGCCACCCCAATTTATCCTGTCCCTTATAACTACCTTCCCTTTTAAGTCAAGAAAAACAACTTGAAAAGTGGACTAAATCATTGTTTTTATAGAATCATATTCTCTAAGTTTTGCATGAGTATCAGGAACTAGGAGAAATAAAAAATAAATGAAATTTGAGGAGGCACCTAAGTATTACTATTAATTTATATTTTTTATTATTAAAGAAGCAATATAAAATAGAATAACTTACTAATATTATTAAGAATCCTTGCACCTTGAATATTTACTATGTTTAGAACTGTGCTAAGCACATTACACACTTTTTTCTTATTTAATCCTCACAACTAACAATTGATAGGTGCTTATTATCCTCATTTTATAGTATAGAAAAGTGAGTTTTAGCATGGTTAAATAATTAACCCAAAGTCAACCAAACAGTAAATAGAATAGCTAGAATTTGGTTACAAGTCTCTAGTCACTCCAAAGATTTTATCTTTGTTCTCTATTATCATTTCATTCGTTCATTTTTTTTATTCCTTCAAAAATGTTTATCAAACATCTTCCAGGTGTAGGGTTTTAGAGTTGATGTTATGATGTATGTCAGAAATTGTAAAAGATAGCTACTATCTTCAAAGAATTAACAGTTATTTTGAGAGCATATGTTTTTTAAAGGACCTAGAGTATATAAGAGGTATATCTGAATAATTATATAATTATTCTAGGTTGCATAATAATTAAAATATTTTTCCACTTTCCAGATACTAACATCTTAGAAAGGATATGGAAAGGCTAGCAAAGATCCCACCAAAAAAGTATTATTCTCAGCATAGGTGCAAATGGGAAGTAGTGGGGAATTAATCGAAATGAAATTGTGCCTTCTTTGAGTGGCTGGATAGGTGCTCAATATTTTATGGAGCAGCCTCAGTGTTTGAGAAGGGAAATTCAGTATCTAATAACTTTAGCTAACATATAAAATAATTTAAACTTAGACTATTCTCTCATTGTGAAGATATTAGTGAAAATGATCTAAGAGACAAGATGGTGCCAGAAAAAGAACATAAATTGTAGAGTCAAAAAAAAAAACCTGAGTTTGAATCCTGGTTCATTCATGTTCTAGGCAAAATAGTTGAATTCTGTGAAATTGTTCTCACATCAGTAAACTAGAGATGATAATAGTGGTATCCATCTTATAAGACTGTTGTAAAATAATCAAAATTATATATGAAACACTTTACATGAGGGAGATACTGGGTACATTGTATAGCTTTTAGCATTGCTTAACACTATCTTTTTTATCTTCAGAAATATTAGTATACATAAGTAGGTACTCTTGCCTTCCCTCCCTACTATAGGTGAATTGCTCCTAAAACTACACAGTTGGTCAACTGAAAATAACTTTTTTATGACAAAAATAAAATAGAATTAATTTCACATCACTTGAGGTATTCTTTCTTGACAGACTACTCAAACTCAAACTTAATTCCAAAATACCTGATTAGCCTATTCAGAAAAAGTTTTGTTTTTTATTGTTTTTATTTTTTAATCTGGTCTATTGAGGTATAATTTGTCATACAGTAAAATTTACCTTTTTTTAATGAATTTACCCTTTTTTATAGTTTTATGAATCTAGACATCTTGACAAATACATATAGTCATGTAACCATGACCAAAATCAAAATATAAACAGTTCATCACCTCCAAAATTTCCTGTCTATTTGTAGTTGATCCCCCATCACACTCAAAGCCCCTGGCAATTCTTATATGTTTTTGGTGCTTATAGTTTTTGCCTTCTAGGAATGTTACAAAAGAATCATCACATACTATAAATGAGTCTTTAAAATTTGGCTATTTTCACTAAGCATAATGCAATGAGATTTATTCATGCAGTTACATGTATTAGTAGTTCTTTCTTTTTATGATATTTCCTTGTTTGGATGCACCAGAATTTGTTTAGATGAAAGACACCTTGATTTTTAAAGTTTGGGGCAATTATGAGTAAAGCCACTATAAACTTGTACCTACAAGTATTTGCGTAAATACAAGTTTTTATTTCTTTAGATAAATGTCTAGGACTAGAATTATCAGACTGTATGTAAATGTAGGCTTAACTTTATGAGAATTGCTTAACTGCTTTCCATAGTGTTTGTAAAATTTTTCATTGTACCACCAATATATGAGAATCTCAGTTGTTTCATATCCTCAATAGTACTTTTTCAAAATAGCATTCTAGATTTCCAGTCAAGATCATGGAGTAGGTAAATGCTGGGCTTGTCTCTAGCCATGACCACATCAAAATTAAAACTAAAGTATAGAGCAACCATTCTTGAGAATCACCTGAAGACTAGTTGAACAGAAGTCCTCTCACTAAGGATATAAAGAAGAAGCCATGAAGAAACTGGTAGGAGGGGAAGAGACAAAATGGGCTGGTCCCAAACCCATATGTAGTGGTAAAGAATTAGGAGGTATATCTCAGCTGGAGAGGTACTCACTGAGGAGTGAAAGGTCCCAGCCCCACAGCAGACTCCCCAGCCCAGAGCACCAGTGCCAGAAAAAGGGGTCCCCACAACATCTTACTGTGAAAATCAGCAGAGACTCTGTCTGGGTGAGACAAAGGACAACTGTAGATCCAGGCATCCTCTTAAAGTGCCCAAGCATAGACTTATTCACACAATAACTTGCTCAAAGCCTCATCAAAGGTATAGAGGCTTGAAAAGCACAAGGGACATATGAAGAGTAACTGAATTGTCTGGTTTCAGGGCAAGGGCTGGAGGAAGAGCTCTGCTGAGACTGAAGTGCTGGCAACTGTCATTGTTCCTTGTTGATTCCTTTTCCCGCACAGTTGGCTGGAGCAGGCAGGAGCTAGATTTGAGTCTCCATTAACCTGGCTAATATCACTTGTCCCTCAATAGTGACACCATGAGATACCACCACACACTTCTCATGCGTCCTGCCTAAACCTCTTTCGGCAGCTATTCTACACAAGCAGCTAACCTCAACTCATGCTGTCGACTTTCCAAAAATATTTCAAAGTCCACAAACCCCAAACAAGCAGTGGCTAACATCAGTGTATCCTGTATCTCTTGCTAAGCAGCCCCAAGCCTGGCACTAGTCTCAAACTCATCATGGTATGCAACATAGTTTCTCCCAAGTGCCTACAAACTCAACAAAGGCAGCTGCTCCACAGATCACTTTGTAGCTTCTACCAGGTGGCCCTGGGCCCAGCATAGGCAGCAGCTGACCTGTGTTTACACTGGACCCTCTCCTAAGAGGCCCCAGAACCAACACATAGTGGCCAGCTCCAGACCATGCCAGAGTACCAGCAATTTAGCTTCATAAATGACACATCCAAAGGGTGAACTTGGCAGGTACCAGAGTCTCAGTAAAGTGAATCCCCCTCCATAAGGGGTCAGACCCCACGCAACAGCTCATCAGCTTTATTCATGGTCAATTCTTATAGCCAGTCAACCTGATGGTCAGTTCCATCCACCGATATGCCGACAGCAATCAAGGCTCAACTACAACAGGAAGGCACATACAACACACACCCCTGGATTATCTGGCTTAGGTGACCAAGGATACTGCTCCATTGAGCCCTGCAAAACACCTTCTACATAAGGCCATTCTGCCAAGACTCGGAAACAAAGCAGTTCTGCCGAATACATAGAAACAAACACAGGGAGACAGCCAAAATGAGGAGACAAAGAAATATGTCCCAAATGAAAGAACAGAAAAAGAAAACTCTATAAAAAGAACTAAACAAAATGGAGACAAGCAGTCTACCAGATACAGAGTGTAAAAACACTGGTTATAAAAATGCTCAATGAACTTAGGGGAAGAATAGATGAACTCAGTGAGAAGTTACACGAAGACATAGAAACCATATAAAAGAATGAGTCAAAAATAAAGGATATAATAATTGAAATAAAGAATACATTAGATAGAATCAACAGCAGAATAGATAAAGCAGAGGATCAAATCAGTAATTTGGAAGACAAAGTAGCAGAAAACAATCAGAAGAGCAATAAATAGAAGAAGAAGAAGAAGAAGAAGAAGAAGAAGAAGAAGAAGAAGAAGAAGAAGAAGAAGAAGAAGAAGAAGAAGAAGAAGAAGAAGAAGGAGAATTAATAATGAAGATAGTTTACAGGGCCTCTGGAATAACATCAAACATATGAACATTCACATCATAGGGGTACCAGAAGGAAAAGACAGTGAGCGAGGGGTTGAAAACCTATTTTTAGAAATAATGACTGAAAACTTTCCTAACTTGGTGAAGGAAATAGACATACAAATCCAGGAAGGGCAGAGAGTCCCGAACAAGTTGAACCCAAAGAGATCCACACCAAGACACATAATAATTAAAATACCAAAGAGAGTTGTTGTAAGAATTAAAAGAAATAGTTTAGGTCAATTTTCCATCATAGCATTTGATACATGGTAATTACTGAGTAAATGACAAATGCCTCTTTATTTCCAGGACTATCTCAACATCAACCCCTCAATGGTCAGTAATAGGAGATTAAATCTGTCAATAGTTAATGATAGTTTAAACATCCAAATTGAAATCTACTTGGTGCTTGGTATAATAAAGAGTAAATGATGTGACTGTCCCCAAAATATGAATAAAATGGGACCTCTACCAGTCTTTTTCCAACATGCCTATAGTGTTCCCTCCTTCCTTACTCTGTGGGTAACTTGACTACCCTTTTAAAATTCTGAATTAAAAAAAGGCAGATTGTGAAGGAATAAAAGGTATAGACTACACCAAGATAGAGTATAGATAAATTATCATGTATATAAATATCCCATGTATTCCATGTATGACTAAAACATAGATAGAATCTATCACGTATAGGTTACTATCACCTGAATAAACAAATTTCAGATTCTCGTGGCTTGGCCAAAGGTCGAACAAAATTATATGCCCAGCACCAGAGCAATGTTGTCTTTATTTTTTGTGTTTGTTTTGTTTTGTTTTGTTATTATTAAGATTTTGTTTTTTTAAGCGGGTTTATTTTTTTAATAACATTTTTAAAATTTTTCAGTTATAGTTTACATACTATATTAGTTTTAGGTGTACAATATAGTGATTCGACATCTATATAACTTACAAAGTGATCAACCCAATAACTTTAGTACCCTCTGCCACTATATATAGTTAATACAATATTATTCACTGTATTCCTTATGCTATACTTTATAGCTCCATGACTATGTTGTAACTATCATCTTGTACTTCTTAATCCCTTCCCCCTTTTTCACCAACTCTCCCAACCCCCTCCCATCTGGCACTCCTCAAAATGTTCTCTGTAACTATGAGTTTGTTTCTTTTGTTTATTTGTTTGTTTTGTTCTTAGATTCCACATGTATGTGAAATCATGGCATTTGTCTTTCTCTGACTGTACTCCTCTCAGCACAATACCCTCTACGTCCATCATGAAATATCTTTTTTCATCCCTTTACTTTCTGTCCGTGTGTGTTTTAATCTGAAGTG
>NW_011888987.1:1060877-1061224 GCF_000151845.1 Pteropus vampyrus | reverse complement strand
CTCCTCAAAATGTTCTCTGTAACTATGAGTTTGTTTCTTTTGTTTATTTGTTTGTTTTGTTCTTAGATTCCACATGTATGTGAAATCATGGCATTTGTCTTTCTCTGACTGTACTCCTCTCAGCACAATACCCTCTACGTCCATCATGAAATATCTTTTTTCATCCCTTTACTTTCTGTCCGTGTGTGTTTTAATCTGAAGTGCGTCTCCTGTAGCCTATGTAAGGGTCTTGTTTTCTTATTCATTCAGCCATCCTATCTTTTGGTTGAAGCACTTAATTCTTTTCCATTTGAGGTACTTGTTGATGAGTATGTAGTTATTGCCATTCTTTACTCATATTTTGATAT
>NW_011888987.1:1058398-1060466 GCF_000151845.1 Pteropus vampyrus | reverse complement strand
CCTCTTTGGGTTCATCTTGTTTGAGACTCTTTGAGCTTTCTGGCATTGCATATCTATTTCCTTTACCAGGTTAGGTAAATTCTCAGTCATTATTTCTTCAAATATGTTTTCAATTTCTTGCTCTCTCTTCTCCTTCTGGTACCCCTATAATGTGAATGTTCTCAGAGGCTCCTTAAACTATCTTCATTTTTTTGGATTCTTTTTTCTTGTTGTTGTTCTGATTGAGTGTCCTCTGCTACCCCATCCTCCATACTGGAGATTCAATCCTCCCTTTCATCCACTCTCTTTATTCCCTCTAATGTACTCTTTATGTCAGCTATTGTATTCTTCATTTCTGACTGGTTCCCCTTTATGGTTTCCATCTCCATTTTTATGTTTTCTATATCTTTGTTAAGTTCTCACTGAGTTAATCTACTCTTCCTCTAAGTTCATTGAGAATCCTTAGAACCAGTGTTTTGAACTCTGCATTTGGTAGATCACTTGTCTCCATTTTGTTGAGTTCTTTTTCCGGAGCTTTGTTCTGTTCTTTCATGTGGGACATGTTTCTTTGTCTCCTCGTAGTGGTATTCCCATTTATAAAATATAGTAATTCTCAATCACTGAAAGTGTCAAGTCCTAGAAAACTTAGCATTCCTATGCATAATATTAAATTAATTCTGGCAGTGAGCTGCACTTTATTTTTCTAAATGGGAAATGGTTAAGAGATATGTCTGTGGCTCCCACAGCCCTCGGTGTCATTCAACTGCAATGTCTACAGGTTTTCACAGCCGGAGGTTGTGGGGACTTCTCCTTCTGACACTGGGACCCGAGACTGGGGAGTGCAGTGTGGGGCCAGGATCCTTCACTCCTTAGGTAGGGGAGGGAGCTCTGCAGCCAAAATAACCTTCCCAATTCTTGACCGTCACATGCCGTTGTGAGACCTGGCTGTTTCGTATCTCCACCTCTCCTATCCATTTTAGATTACTTCTTATTTTTCTCCCTAGTTTTAGGGCTTCTGTTCAGCTACGCCTCAGGCAACTCTCTGTGCTGGTTGTTCTGTAGGTTTCATTATAATTTTATTGTGATTGAAAGAAGAAGCACGCACAGGATCTACCTTTTACGTTATCTTGACTGTTCTCTCCCGTAATGTCATCTTTAATTCTGCCCCCTTCCTCAGTGTCCCACTTCTTTTCTTATCTACATTATTGTTCAATGGGGTCTACTGAAGGTCAGCAGCAGATGAGCAAATATATTTTCAATTGTAGAACTATTAATAATGTTCAGGTTTTAATAAGCAAGGGATTTTGGAAATAAAACTAAATTTATTTTGCTCTGGTACTGATCTACAACCTTGGAAGCCTCAGATGAAAGCAATAGGTCTCTAATGTGTTTGTGAAATCCTTAAGTGTAGTGTAAGTAATCCATTGAGTAGACAAGGAGAAAATGTTAGAACCTCATTACATTTGTATTTTTGTCTAATAAAATAAGAAACTAAATTTCAGTGATAATCCATAGTTTTATAGTAGTACTGTATGTAATTTATAAATAAACATACACGTATTGGAGTTTAAGGTAAAATTATTTCACTGATAGCATTCCAGGGTTAGAACAGATTTAACTGTATTAATTTTTTTTTTCCTGAGTCACATTTTACCAAAGACTTAATGGCTTAAAACAACACACATTTATTATCACACAGTTTCCACTGGTCATGAGTGTTGGCATGATTTAGCTGGATCCTCACCTGGAGCTCCAACTAGAGAAAAATCTGCTTCCGTGCTGATTCAAGGCCATTGGAGGAATTTATTTATTTATTTATTTTGCATTTATATTACTGAGGCTCTCAAGTCCTAGAGTCTTCATGTCATCTGGCCCTCTCCATAGGCATTTCACAATATAACTGTTTGCTTCTTCACAGCCGAAAGGAAAATCCAAAAGGAAGTCTATAAAAGCAAAGTCAGATAAAATAAAACAAATTACAAGAGTGACACCCCATCATCTTTGCTATATTCTATTGTTTGGGAGTGAGGAACAGATTCCATCTGCACTCAAAGGGAGGGAATTATACAAGAGAATAACTCATTTGGGG